>NC_134359.1:258490459-258615459 GCF_048569485.1 Anomaloglossus baeobatrachus | reverse complement strand
TGAAAGCCCACTCTGCAGTGACCAACCCTTTCATTAGCAGAAAGAATCAAAAGCCTAGACTCGCCTTTGGGGAGGAGCATGTTGTGTGGATAGAGGCGAAATGGTCCGCAGTTCATTTTAGTGATGAAAGCAAGTTTAATGTATTTGGGTCTGATGGGAAACATTATGTTCAGCGACGAACTGGGAAAAGACTGAACCCAAAGTGTGTTAACAAGTGAGTGAAAGGTGGTGGAGGAAGTGTCATGGTTTGGGGAATGTTTTCTGCAGCAGGAGTTGAACCTCTCATACAGCTACATGGCAGAGTGAATGCAAGTGTGGATCAGAACCTTCTTCAGCAACACGTGGCTCCTTACTTGCATTCATCACTCAATCAGCCAGCAATTCTCATGCAGGACAATGCCCTCTGTCACACAGCAAAACTGGGAAAGCAGTTAATTGAAACAGAAAACATTGAAACAATGAAGTGGCTGCCCGAGTCCTGATCTAAACCCAATAGAAAACCTCTGGAAAATCCTTGGTGACTAAGTTATGCCCAAGAAACCCACAACAGTCAAAGAACCGTGGAAGGGACTGGAAGAAGAGTGGACCAAAATCACCAGAGCAGTGAGAGACTAGTGATATCATGTGGCCGCAGATGTGGTGAAGTCATTCACAGTGACATTCTGTACACGTCCTACTGATTGGCGACTGTTGTAACCTTCAGAAAATGTAATTATAATCTCTGTGCTACAGTCATTTCGGTTCTCTAATTATGATCACGTTTTGGGAAAAGAAGGGAATTTTGTTTACTTACCGTAAATTCTATAGCTACTGCCTCCGGAGGCCACACAAAGTATTACACTTTAAAAAGTGTAACCCCTCCCCTCTGCCTATACACCCTCCCGGGCATCACGGGCCCATCAGTTTTGGTGCAAAAGCAGGAAGGAGGAAACTTATAAATTGGTCTAAGGTAAATTCAATCCGAAGGATGTTCGGAGAACTGAAACCATGAACCAAAAGAACAATTCAACATGAACAACATGTGTACACAAAAGAACAAACAGCCCGAAGGGAACAGGGGCGGGTGCTGGGTCTCCCAATAGGAGCTAGAAGAAAAGGAATTTACGGTAAGTAAACAAAATTCCCTTCTTTGTCGCTCCATTGGGAGACCCAGACAATTGGGACGTCCAAAAGCAGTCCCTGGGTGGGTAAAAGAATACCTCGATAAAAAGAGCCGAAATAACGGCCCCCTCTTACAGGTGGGCAACCGCCGCCTGAAGGACTCGCCTACCTAGGCTGGCATCTGCCGAAGCATAGGCATGCACCTGATAGTGTTTCGTGAAAGTGTGCAGCCTCGACCAGGTAGCCGCCTGACACACCTGCTGAGCCGTAGCCTGGTGCCGCAATGCCCAGGACGCACCCACGGCTCTGGTAGAATGGGCTTTCAGCCCTGAAGGAATCGGAAGCCCAGAAGAACGGTAGGCTTCAAAAATCGGTTCCTTGATCCACCGAGCCAAGGTTGACTTGGAAGCCTGCGACCCCTTACGCTGGCCAGCGACAAGGACAAAGAGCGCATCAGAGCGGCGCAGTGGCGCCGTGCGAGACACGTAGATCCGGAGTGCTCTCACTATATCTAACAAATGCAAATCCTTTTCACATTGGTGAATTGGATGAGGGCAAAATGAAGGTAAGGAGATATCCTGATTGAGATGAAAAGTGGACACCACCTTAGGGAGAAAGTCCGGGACCGGACGCAGAACCACCTTATCCTGGTGAAATACCAGGAAAGGGCCTTTGCAAGACAGCGCTGCAAGCTCTGACACTCTACGGAGTGAAGTAACCGCCACTAGAAATGCCACCTTCTGCGAAAGACGTGATAGAGAGACATCCCGCAGCGGCTCAAAAGGTGGTTTTTGAAGAGCCCGTAGAACCATGTTGAGATCCCAGGGTTCCAGCGGACGCTTGTAAGGTGGGACTATGTGGCAAACTCCCTGCAGGAACGTGCGGACCTGCGGAAGCCTGGCTAGACGCTTTTGAAAAAACACGGAAAGCGCCGAGACTTGACCTTTGAGAGAGCCGAGAGACAAACCCTTGTCCAATCCCGATTGAAGGAAGGAAAGAAACCTGGGTAAGGCAAACGGCCAGGGGATAAACCCCCTCTCAGAGCACCAGGCTAAGAAGATCCTCCAAGTTCTGTGATAGATCTTGGCTGACGTTGGTTTCCTGGCCTGTCTCATAGTGGCAATGACATCTTGAGACAACCCTGAGGACGCTAAGAGCCAGGACTCAATGGCCACACAGTCAGGTTGAGGGCCGCAGAATTCAGATGGAAAAATGGCCCTTGAGATAGCAAGTCTGGTCGGTCTGGGAGCGCCCACGGTTGCCCCACCGTGAGATGCCACAGATCCGGGTACCACGACCGCCTCGGCCAATCTGGAGCGACGAGGATGGCGCGGCGGCAGTCGGACCTGATCTTGCGCAACACTCTGGGCAGCATTGCCAGAGGAGGGAATACATAAGGCAGTTGAAACTGCGACCAATCCTGAACTAAGGCGTCCGCCGCCAGAGCTCTGTGGTCCTGAGACCGTGCCATGAATGCCGGGACCTTGTTGTTGTGCCGAGACGCCATGAGATCGACGTCCGGCGTTCCCCAGCGGCAACAGATCTCTTGAAACACGTCCGGGTGGAGAGACCATTCCCCCGCGTCCATGCCCTGGCGACTGAGGAAGTCTGCTTCCCAGTTTTCTACGCCCGGAATGTGAACCGCGGAGATGGTGGAGGCTGTGGCTTCCGCCCACAGCAGAATCCGCCGGACTTCTTGGAAGGCTTGACGACTGCGAGTGCCGCCCTGGTGGTTGATGTACGCAACCGCCGTGGCGTTGTCCGACTGTATGCGGATCTGCCTGCCCTCGAGCCAACGATGGAACGCCTTGAGGGCTAGATACACTGCCCTTATCTCCAGAACATTGATCTGAAGGGAGGACTCTGTCGGAGTCCAGGTTCCCTGAGCCTTGTGGTGGAGAAAAACCGCTCCCCATCCTAACAGGCTCGCGTCCGTCGTGACCACAGCCCAGGATGGGGGCAGAAAGGATTTTCCTTTCGACAGAGAAGTGGGGAGAAGCCACCACTGAAGCGAGGTCTTGGCTTCCAGAGACAGAGAGACGTTCCTGTCTAAGGACGTCGGCCTCTTGTCCCATTTGCGGAGAATGTCCCATTGGAGAGGACGCAGATGAAATTGCGCAACTGGAACTGCCTCCATTGCTGCCACCATCTTCCCCAGGAAGTGCATGAGGCGCCTCAAGGGGTGCGACTGGGCCCGAAGAAGGGATTGCACCCCTGTCTGCAGCGACCGCTGTTTGTCCAGCGGCAGCTTGACCATCGCTGAGAGAGTATGAAACTCCATCCCGAGGTACGTCAGTGACTGGGTCGGAGACAATTTTGACTTTGGAAAATTGATGATCCACCCGAACCTCTGGAGAGTCTCCAGAGCAACGGTCAGACTGTGTTGACAAGCCACCCGTGAGGGTGCCTTGACTAGGAGATCGTCTAGGTAAGGGATCACCGAGTGGCCCTGAGAGTGTAGGATCGCTACGACGGATGCCAGGCCGAAAGGCAGTGCCACAAACTGAAGGTGTTCGTCCCCGATGGCGAAACGCAGGAAGCGTTGATGCTCTTGAGCGATCGGCACATGGAGATAGGCATCTTTGATGTCGATTGATGCTAGGAAGTCTCCTTGGGACATCGAAGCGATGACAGATCGGAGGGATTCCATGCGAAACCGCCTGGTTGTCACATGTCTGTTGAGCAATTTGAGGTCCAAAACGGGACGGAATGAGCCGTCCTTTTTTGGCACCACGAACAGATTGGAGTAAAAACCGCGACCGCGTTCCTGAAGGGGAACGGGGATCACCACTCCTTCTGTTTTCAGAGTGTCCACCGCCTGAAAAAGCGCAACGGTCCGCTCGGGGGGCGGAGATGTTCTGAAAAAACGAGTCGGAGGACGAGAGCTGAACTCTATCCTGTAACCGTGAGACAGAATGTCTCTCACCCATCGGTCTTGGACATGTGGCCACCAGGCGTCGCAAAAGCGGGAGAGCCTGCCACCGACCGAGGATGCGGTTTGGGGCGGCCGAAAGTCATGAGGAGGCCGCCTTGGAGACGGTGCCTCCGGTGGTCTTTGGAGGACGTGACTTAGACCGCCATGCAGAAGAGTTCCTCTGACCCTTCTGTGGCCTGTTGGACGAGGAGGGTTGGGATCTGGCTGAGGGCCGAAAGGACCGAAACCTCGCTTGAACTTTCCGTTGCTGAGGTCTGTTTGGTTTGGGTTGGGGTAAGGACGAGTCCTTTCCCTTGGATTGCTTAATAATTTCATCCAATTGCTCGCCAAACAGTCGGTCGCCAGAAAAAGGCAAACAGGTCAAGAACTTTTTGGAAGCAGAGTCTGCCTTCCATTCGCGTAGCCACATGGCTCTGCGGACTGCCACAGAATTGGCGGATGCTACCCCTGTACGGCTAGCCGAGTCCAGGACAGCATTCATGGCGTAGGATGCAAATACTGAGAAGTCAAAGATGTTACTTGTGGCGCAGCGGTACGGGTGACCGCATTAATCTCAGACAGACAAGCTGAGATAGCCTGGAGTGCCCACACAGCTGCAAAGGCTGGGGCAAAAGACGCGCCTATGGCTTCATAGAGCTCCTACTGAAATCCATCTATCTGCCTGTCCGTGGCATCCTTGAGCGATGCACCGTCAGCCACTGCTACTACGGATCTAGCCGCCAGTCTAGAGACTGGAGGATCCACCTTGGGACACTGAGCCCAACCCTTAACCACGTCAGCGGGGAAGGGGTAACGTGTGTCATTAAGGCGTTTAGTAAATCGCTTGTCCGGGAAAGCCCTGTGCTTCTGGACAGCATCTCTAAAGTTAGAGTGATCGAAGAAAGCACTCCGGGTACGTTTAGGAAACCTAAACTGGTGTTTCTCCTGTTGTGAAGCCGAATCCTCTGTAGGCGGAGTTGGGGGAGATAGATCTAGCACCTGGTTGATGGACGCTATAAGGTCATTTACTATGGCGTCCCCTTCAGGTGTATCCAGATTGAGAGCAACGTCAGGGTCAGAGTCCTGAGCTGCGACCTCCGCCTCCTCCTCTAGAGAATCCTCAAGCTGAGACCCCGAACTGCGTGATGAAGTCGGGGAAGATTCTAAGCGAGCCCGCTTAGCTGGTCTGGGACTGCGGTCCGTGCCGGAGTCCTGCACGTAATAACTAGAGGCCACACCAGGAACACGCTTAGTCGCAGACCGAGAGGTGCCTGGGGGTGATCCCGCAGTGCCCGGGGCCTGTGTAAGGGCCGGTCTGGACTGCAAAACCTCTAGAAACTTAGCAGACCATTTATCCATAGACTGAGTCATGGAATGAGAAAGCGACTCAAAGAGTTTGTCGGCTAAAACCGCAAACTCTGTCCCTGCCATCTGGACAGGGGGGGGCGGCGGTTCTACCTGGGCCGAGGGACCCCCTAGTGCCTCAGGCTCCGGCTGAGCGAGTGCCACAGGGGCCGAGCATTGCTCACAGTGAGGGTAGGTGGAACCTGCAGGTAACATAGCCGCACAAGAGGTACAGGTAGCAAAATAACCCTGTGCCTTGGCCCCCTTGCTCCTTGTGAACGACATGCTGTTGTCTCCCAGGAGCGTGATCACTGAGGGTATATAGCCACAAGTGAACAGTACAGCTGAACCGGAAAAAGTATACAAATATAATGTATCTATATACAGTTCAGCACCCTAGGGGGACCAGCACCGGTAACCGGTGTGGCTTACCAACCGCTCCAGCGGTGTGTGGCCACCAGATTCCCTGCCACGGGTCTCCCAGAGCTGTTGCCAGAAGTCCTCCACCGGCAGGATGTGTTAAAAGATGGCTGTCGGCGTTCACAGGGGAGGAGGGAGCCGTGGGCGTAACTTACAAAAGTGCGGGAACTGGTGCCCCATAGGGATTAGTGAGGGGGGAGGAGGACAGCAATGTGTGCTCCAGCCCTCACTGTCGGCGTCAGACCGACCGTCCCGCCCTTGCCCCTGACTGGCAGGCCCGGGGGCGGGCGTTTAATGTACTAGGCCGCAAAAGCCGGGGACTAAAGTAAAAACCGCGGCCGGCAAGCAGGCACGGTCGGCGCGGTAGTCCCGGACATAAAACAACACTGCAGGCGCTGCAGCGTCTGAGGCCCAGGTGCTCCATGCACCGTCCCAAAGGGGACACAGAGTACCTGTAGTTGCAGGGCCTTGTCCCTGACGATACTCAGTCTCCTGTCCGGCAGATACCACCAGGGGCTGCGGAGGGAGCCCGGTCCCAGTGCCTGGATGACCGGTTAGGATCCCACTTCACCCAGAGCCCCTAAGGGATGGGGAAGGAAAACGGCATGTGGCTCCTGCCTTTGTACCCGCAATGGGTACCTCAACCTTAACAACACCGCCGACTCAGTGGGGTGAGAAGGGAGCATGCCGGGGGCCCTTAGGGGCCCTCTTTTCTTCCATCCGAAATAGTCAGCAGCTGCTGCTGACTAAAATGTGGAGCATTGTGTGCATGTGTGCCTCCTTCAACACAAAGCAAAAAACTGGTGGGCCCGTGATGCACGGGAGGGTGTATAGGCAGAGGGGAGGAGTTACACTTTTTAAAGTGTAATACTTTGTGTGGCCTCCGGAGGCAGTAGCTATACACCCAATTGTCTGGGTCTCCCAATGGAGCGACAAAGAAATAAAAGTTTAATGTTGATAAACTTTGGCTCTTTTGTAAAACAATGTCCTAGTGGCATGGTGCACCCCTAAGGCTGCTTTCACACATCAGTTTTTTGCCATCAGGCATGATCCGGCGAAAAAACGGATCAGTCGCATCCGTTTTTTCCATCCGTTTCTTGACGGATCCGTTTTGATAGTGAGCATGCCCAGTTCAAAAAAACGGATCCGACAGCCGTAATCCGTTTTTTGCCGTATTACGCCAGATCCAGCGTCCATAGGCTTCCATTATAAAACACGCCGTATGGTGCGATACGGTTTTTCACCGGAGACAAGAAACGTTCACCTCAACATTCCATCCGGCCGCTGGACAAGCAAATTGTGACTGATCCGGCGAAAGCTGGATGGAACGCAAGACCATCCAACGCAATCCGGCACTAATAGAAGTCTATGGGGGGGAAAAACGCATCCGGTTCAACAGGCGCCGGTTGCGTTTTTCATGTTTCTGCCGAATTGTGCCTGATGGCAAAAAACTGATGCGTGAAAGCAGCCTTCGGCGATGTTAAAATTTTGGTTGTTTTGCTTCCGTCAGGTCAGTCGTTTTTGAGATGTCAACTGACGCAACGGATGTGTTATTTCACAGGATTCCGTTCACAGGAATCCTGTGAAAAAAATGATCCGTCGCGTCCGTTAGGCTACTTTCACACTTGCGTTATTTCCCTTCAGTCACAATCCACCCTTTTGGAAAACAGCGGAATCCGTTAAAGGGAACCTGTCACCAGAAATTTAGCTTGAAACCTAAAAGTTCCCCCTCTGCAGCTCCTGGGCTGCATTCTAGCAGGTTCCTGTACTTTTTGTGGCCCCTTTTAAACCAAATTAAATACTTTATAAACTTGTACCTTTTGCTATGTAAATTTTGTAAATCGTCCATGGGGGCGGGCTCTCTGCTGACCATTGCTGTTCCTCCAGCACATTGACGCCGTCCCCCCGCGCTCCATTTCATCCATCAGGACGCCGCCCACTGCGCCCGAGGTGCCGCCCACGCCAGGATCGCTGGTGACGTGTGTCACAAGCACGAGATTATGGGCGGCGCTGTGATTGCATCGCAAGTGCCCACCCATAATCTCGTGGACGCACTTTCCCCCACTGCCTCCAGCGTTCTGCGCAAGCGCTCGCCGGCTAAATGACCTGACTTCACCTCATTCCCATCTTACCCTGCAGCAGAGCAAGATGGGAAAGAGGTGACGTCGGGTCATCTGGCCAGCAAGCGCTTGCGCAGAACGCTGGAGGAAGAGGGGAAAGTGCGGTCACGAGGTTATGGGCGGCACTTGCTGATGACATTCACAGCGCCGCCCATAACCTCGTGCCTGCGCAAAACGTCACCAGCGGTCACACGTGCACACAGTGCACAGTCCCGCTACAGTCGCACAGCGCATGCGCGGGACCACGGGCGCCCAGGGGCGGCGTCCTGAGATATGAAATTCAGCGTTGGGGGCGGCGTAAATCTGCTGGAGGAACAGCAACGGTCACCAGAGAGCCCGCCCCCATGGACGATTTACAAAATTTACATAGCAAAAGGTACAAGTTTATAAAGTATTTAATTTGGTTTAAAAAGGGGCCACAAAAAGTACAGGAACCTTGCTAGAATGCAGCCCAGGAGCTGTAGAGGGGGAAACTTTTAGGTTTAAAGCAAAATTTCTGATGACAGGTTCCCTTTAACGGATTCTGCTGTTTCCCATAGACTTGTATGGACGACGGATTGTGCCAAAGTTACCTGCGTTGCTTCCGTTGACCGACACTGCATTGCTTCCGCCGAGCAGAAGCAACGCAGCATGTAACGTTAATTGCTTGCGTCAAAATGACGCCGAGCAGCGGATTCCGTTGCTTCCGTTAAAATTTATAATGGATCCCTATGGTAGCGGATTCCGTTGCAAAGTGCTTTACAACGGAATCCGCTGCTGGATTCCGCTAATTTCTACTGAGCATGCCCAGAATGAAAAAAAACCAAAACAAAACAAAAAAAAACAGAGCAGATGCATTCCGTTAGACGGACGCCAAGCGGATGCAACGGGTCTGTTATTTCACAGGAATCAGCTAACGGATTCCTGTGAAATAACGGATCCGTTGCATCCGTTGACACCACAAAAATAACGGATGCGTCAAAACGACGCACCAACGGACCCAGCGGATTTCACCCAACGCAAGTGTGAAACTAGCCTTACATCCGTTGTGCATCCATTTTTTTTACTTGATCCGTCGTGATCCGTTTGTGTTTGGGACAGCCCATTGGGTGTGTCAAACATGCTGGGCATGCTCAGTAGAGCATGACGGAATCCAGCACTGGATTCCATCAAGAGACGGATTACGACGGCATCCAGTATCATAGACATCCATTATAGCTTGTGACGGATTGTGACGGATTCCTGCAAAGTCCGTTTTTTTGCTGCTCCACAACACGTTACATGCAGCGTTGCTCCCGCCTGACGGTCAGTCAGTAAACGTCTGATCCGTCAAGCGGTGGATGCAACACATGGACATCCGTCGCTAATAGAAGTCTATGGGGAAAAAACAGAGTCCTGCAAAATATTTTACAAGATACCGCAATTCCTCAAGGCGACGGAAGCAAAAGAACGGAAATGTGAACATCGCCTTACAAAAAAAACCTTCAAATGGTGATCAATGTAGCTTACATTCATTCTGTAAATTGTTTCTCCAGGAATGGAGACAAACTCTAGCGCAGCGCCACCTATTGGAAGTAGCGATCCTAAAAGTCACAAGTGGATTTTTAACAATCCTTTGCATATTACTTAGGATATATATGCCAGATCAGAATCCCAATTTGCAGACACTGTTTCGGGGTGCTTGTCCCTCGTCAGTGCAAAGTATGGGGTGTCTGATCTGGCTCTGGCTGTAAAAAGCAAGTGATCAGATTTTGTTCTCTAATTTTGATCTCTAGTGTACATACACACAGTGTCTACGTGGATTTCAGGCAGGCAGTGGAAAGTCAATTTACCTCTGCAGAACTGGGTCATGTGTACATTGGCACAAACCATGAGCCTAAATAATGTCACACGTCTATGTCAACATCACGGAGAACAGAGGGCCTGTGTCCGCTCATAGTGACAGGGACCGAGTATTTCCATGTGCACAGTTCAAAAGTCAGATTCTACTGCTAGAATGTACGAGGCGCTGAGGAAAACAACATCCTGCGGGGCTGGATCACTTCTGGACATTGTTTTGCCCTATACATGATCAATAACATTGATGCTCTCTGCTGCATTACAAAAAAGTACAGCGTCCGGTATACCTATTGAATTTCACATAATGTTAAGGGTGCTTTAGACGCTGCGACATCGCTAGCGATAGCACCCGCCCCTGTCGTTCGTGCGACATGTGGTGATCGATGCTGTAGCGAACAATATCGCTACGGCAGTGTCACACGCATATACCTGCTCTGCGACGTCGCTGCAGAACAATCCCTCCTTTAAAGGGGAGGTGCGTTCGGCGTCACAGCGACGTCACAAAACGGCCGCCCAATAGAAGAGGAGGGGAGGAGCTGAGCGGCTGGAACTTGCCGCCCACCTCCTTCCTTCCTCCTTTCCGATGGACGCAGGTAGGATGATGTTCGTCGTTACTGTGGTGTCACACACAGCGATGTGTGGTGCCGCAGGAACGATGAACAACCAGCAGAATGAAACACCAACGACATTATGTTTTGGTGCGACGTGTCATTGATCAACGATTTTTGCCTCTTTTGCGATCAATGATAGTCGCTCCTAGCTGTCACACGCTGCGATGTCGCTAACGGCGCCGGATGTGCGTCACAAACACCGTGACCCCGACGATATATCGTTAGCGATGTTGCAGCGTGTAAAGCACCCTTAACTCCGCATTGCGAGAGACACTGGACCATCAGGGGGAACAGTGGGATGTGCCCACTACTTTGATATTGATAAGGATGGGTCATCAACAAAGTTGACCAAAAAAATGTGCAGGACCGCGGTCCAGCAGCCGTGTCGTTAGTCTGTGGTCACCATGTCTTGTGCGTGTCACACTGTAAAATGACATTGCACCAGGACTACTAATCAGGTCCTAGGCCTGGAGTTTAGAGAACTATATACCGTGCCTGGCATCTGGCTGAAAAGAACAAACAGTGAGGATAGTTTGAAAGGCTGTCTATCACATCCAGTTGGCTGCCAGGCAGGGTATACAGTCACTGCCCAATCTCTGGCGCTGGGTTCCCACTACCCCAAAAAACACATGTTTTGTTATACACATTTATTTCCTTTGGGTGTATTGGAACAACAGAAAGAAGGGAATTTTGTTTACTTACCGTAAATTCCTTTTCTTCTAGCTCCAATTGGGAGACCCAGACAGTGGGTGTATAGCTACTGCCTCTGGAGGCCGCACAAAGAACTACACTTAAAAGTGTAAGGCCCCTCCCCTTCTGGCTATACACCCTCCCGTAGGAGTACGGATTCCTCAGTTTTAGTACCAAAGCAAGAAGGAGGAAAGCCAATAACAGTTTCAAAAACAAATTCAATCCGATAACAAGATCGGAGAACTTAAGAAACAACATGAACAACATGTGCACCCGAAAAACGAAACCCTAAGAACAAATAGGGCGGGTGCTGGGTCTCCCAATTGGAGCTAGAAGAAAAGGAATTTACGGTAAGTAAACAAAATTCCCTTCTTCTTTTTCGCTCCTAATTGGGAGACCCAGACAGTGGGACGTCCAAAAGCAGTCCCTGGGTGGGTAAAAAGATACCACATGAACGGGCTGTCAGACAGCCTCTTCCTACAGGTGGGCCACCGCCGCCTGAAGGACCTGTCTACCTAGGCTGGCATCTGCCGAAGCGTAGGTATGCACTTGATAGTGTTTGGTAAACGTGTGCAGACTCGACCAGGTAGCCGCCTGGCACACTTGCTGAGCCGTAGCCTGATGCCGCAATGCCCAGGACGCACCCACGGCTCTGGTAGAATGGGCCTTCAGTCCAGATGGAATCGGAAGCCCAGCAGAACGGTATGTGTGAAGAATTGGTTCCTTGATCCACCGCGCCAGGGTGGATTTGGAAGCTTGCGATCCCTTATGCTGCCCAGCGACTAGGACAAAGAGCGCATCAGAACGGCGTAGAGACGCCGTGCGAGAAATGTAAATCCTGAGTGCTCTCACCAGGTCCAACAGATGTAAACCCTTTTCAAATTGGTGAACTGGATGCGGACACAAAGATGGCAAAGTGATATCCTGATTGAGATGAAAGGAAGAAACCACCTTGGGAGAAAACTCTGGAATTGGACGCAGTACTACCTTGTCTTGGTGAAACACCAGGAAGGGAGATTTGCAAGATAACGCCGCTAGCTCGGACACTCTTCGAAGAGACGTGACCGCCACAAGAAAAACTACCTTTTGTGAAAGCCGAGAAAGGGGAACCTCTTTCAAAGGCTCGAAAGGCGGCTTCTGGAGAGCAATGAGAACCTTGTTCAGATCCCAGGGTTCCAATGGCCGTCTGTAAGGAGGAACGATATGACAAACTCCTTGGAGAAACGTGCGTACTTTAGAAAGCCGTGCCAAGCGCTTCTGAAAGAATACGGATAGCGCGGAGACTTGACCCTTAAGAGAGCTAAGCGACAAACCTTTTTCCAACCCAGACTGCAGGAAGGAAAGAAAAATTGGCAATGCAAATGGCCAGGGAGAAAACCCTTGAGCCAAGCACCACGCTAAGAATATCTTCCACGTCCTGTGATAGATCTTAGCTGAGGATGGTTTTCTAGCCTGTCTCATTGTGGCAACAACTTCATGAGATAAACCTGAGGCCGCTAGGATCCAGGACTCAATGGCCACACAGTCAGGTTCAGGGCCGCAGAATTCAGATGGAAAAACGGCCCTTGAGACAGCAAATCTGGACGGTCTGGTAGTGTCCACGGTTGGCCTACCGTGAGGTGCCACAGATCCGGGTACCACGACCTCCTTGGCCAGTCTGGAGCGACGAGAATGGCGCGGCGGCAGTCGGACCTGATTTTGCGGAGCACTCTGGGCAACAATGCCAGAGGTGGGAACACATACGGTAGCCGGAACTGCGACCAATCTTGAACTAAGGCGTCTGCCGCCAGAGCTCGGTGATCGTGAGACCGTGCCATGAAAACCGGGACTTTGTTGTTGTGCCGTGACGCCATCAGATCGACGTCCGGCATCCCCCAGCGGCGACAGATCTCCTGAAACACGTCCGGGTGAAGGGACCATTCCCCTGCGTCCATGCCCTGGCGACTGAGAAAGTCTGCTTCCCAGTTTTCTACGCCTGGGATGTGGACTGCGGATATGGTGGATGCCGTGTCTTCCACCCACGTCAGAATCCGCCGGACTTCCTGGAAGGCTTGCCGACTGCGTGTTCCCCCTTGGTGGTTGATGTATGCCACCGCTGTGGAGTTGTCCGACTGAATTCGGATCTGCTTGCCTTCCAGCCACTGTTGGAAGGCTCGCAGGGCAAGATAGATTGCTCTGATTTCCAGAACATTGATCTGCAGGGTGGACTCTTCCTGAGTCCACGTCCCCTGAGCCCTGTGGTGGAGAAACACCGCTCCCCACCCTGATAGGCTCGCATCCGTCGTGACCACTGCCCAGGACGGGGGAAGGAACGACTTTCCCTGTGACAATGAGGTGGGGAGAAGCCACCAACGCAGAGAGTCCTTGGCAGTCTGAGAGAGGGAGACAGTCCTGTCGAGGGACGTCGATTTCCCATCCCATTGGCGTAGAATGTCCCATTGTAGAGGGCGCAGATGAAACTGCGCGAACGGGACTGCCTCCATTGCTGCTACCATCTTTCCTAGGAAATGCATGAGGCGCCTCAGCGAGTGCGACTGGCTCTGAAGGAGAGATTGCACTCCAGTCCGTAGCGAGCACTGCTTGTCCAGTGGAAGCTTCACTATCGCTGAGAGAGTATGAAACTCCATGCCAAGATAAGTCAGAGATTGGGTCGGGGTTAGATGAGACTTTGGAAAGTTGATAATCCACCCGAAACACTGGAGAGTGTCTAGTGCCACCTTCAGACTGTGTTGGCATGCCTCTTGAGAGGGTGCCTTTATAAGCAGGTCGTCTAGATACGGGATGACCGAGTGACCCTGCGAGTGCAGAACAGCTACTACTGCTGCCATGACTTTGGTGAAGACCCGGGGGGCTGTTGCCAGACCGAAAGGTAACGCTACGAACTGCAGGTGTTCGTCGTGTATGACGAAGCGTAGGAAACGCTGATGCTCTGGTGCAATCGGCACGTGGAGATACGCATCTTTGATATCTATTGATGCTAGAAAATCTCCTTGAGACATTGAGGCTATGACGGAGCGTAGGGATTCCATCCGGAACCTCCTGACTTTTACGTGTCTGTTGAGCAACTTTAGATCCAGGACGGGTCGATACGATCCGTCCTTTTTTGGGACCACAAACAGATTGGAGTAAAAACCGTGACCTTGTTCCTGAAGAGGGACGGAGGTCACCACTCCTTCCGCCTTTAGAGCGGCCACCGCCTGCAACAGAGCATCGGCTCGGTCTGGTGGTGGAGAAGTTCTGAAGAAACGAGTTGGCGGACGAGAACTGAACTCTATCCTGTACCCGTGAGACAGAATATCCCTCACCCAACGGTCTTTGACGCGTGACAGCCAAATGTCGCCAAAGTGGGAAAGCCTCCCACCGACCGCGGGTGTGGGAATCGGAGACCGCAAGTCAGGAGGACGCCGTCTTGGCAACGGTTCCTCCGGCTGTCCTTTTTGGGCGTGACTGAGACCTCCAAGAATCTGAGCGTCTCTGGTCTTTTTGAGTCTTTTTTGACGAGGCGAATTGGGACCTGCCCGGTCCTCGAAAGGACCGATAACCAGACTGACCCTTCCTCTGTTGGGGTCTGTTTTGTCTGTGTTGCGGTAAGGATGAGTCCTTACCCTTGGAGTGTTTGATGATTTCATCCAAACGCTCTCCAAACAATCGGTCACGAGAAAAAGGCAAATTGGTTAAGCACTTCTTGGAATGAGAATCTGCTTTCCAATGTCTCAACCACAGGGCCCTACGCAAAACAACGGAGTTGGCTGACGCCACTGCCGTGCGGCTTGTAGCGTCAAGAACAGCATTAATCGCGTACGACGCGAATGCCGCCATTTGCGAGGTCAATGGTGCTACCTGCGGGGCAAATGCACGTGTGACTGAGTCGACTTGCGCAAGCCCGGCTGAGATAGCTTGGAGTGCCCATACGGCCGCAAAAGAAGGCGCTAATGACGCTCCAATCGCTTCATAGATGGATTTCAGCCAGAGCTCCATCTGCCTGTCAGTGGCATCTTTAAGTGCCGCTCCATCTTCAACTGCAACCAAGGATCTAGCTGCAAGCCTGGAAATTGGAGGATCCACTTTTGGACACTGGGTCCAACCCTTGACCACCTCAGGGGGAAAAGGATAGCGTGTATCTTTAAGCCGTTTAGAAAAACGCCTTTCAGGATAAGCGTGGGGTTTCTGGATTGCGTCTCTAAAGTCAGCGTGGTCCAGAAAAGTGCTTAATGTACGCTTAGGGTATCTGAAATGGATTCTCTCGTGCTGCGAAGCTGACTCCTCTACAAGAGGAGCTGGTGGGGAAATATTTAACATCTTATTGATGTTAAATATAAGATCATTAACTATGGCGTCACCATCTGGTGTATCTAGATTGAGAGCGGTCCCAGGATCAGAATCCTGGTCAGTTACGTCCGCCTCATCACCCATAGATTCATCTCGCTGGGATCCTGACCATTGAGATGAATGTGAAGGCCCGTCATAGCGAGCCCGCTTAGGCTGCCCTGGGCCATCGTCCGAGTCAGAGTCTTCACCCTGAGGTGTATATGCCCGTCCCGGAGCTTGGAGGTAATTCAGCTGAGGGGGACCAGGGGGCAATGATTGCACAGTGTCCGTGGCCTGAAGTACAGGCCTAGCTCGCAATGTGTCAAGAATTTGTGACATAGTGAGAGACATTCTGTCAGCAAAAGCTGCAAACTCAGTTCCTGTCACTTGGACAGCATTCACAGGTGGTACACCCTGGGTCACGTCCAGCAGAGGCCCCGGCTGTGCAAGCGCCGCAGGGGCCGAGCACTGCACACAATGGGGGTCCGTGGAGCCTGCCGGTAGAAAAGTCCCACATGCGGTGCAGGAAGCATATAATGTCTGTGCCTTGGCACCCTTGCGTTTTACGGACGACATGCTGCTGGCTCTCTGCAATGTGAGAGAGTCTATAGCCAAAGGGCGACCAGCGCTATGTAATACCAAGTATTTGTAAAAACAAAATACTAAGAATACTACTGGCACAAGAGGGGGTGAGCCCTTAGGGCTGCTTACCGCCCGCTGAATAGCGGGTAAGAGGCGAAGAATTCCTTGTCTGGGTCTCCCCGGCTCCCCTCTGCAGCTCAGCGTGTCAGCAGGAATGGCTGCCGGCGTCTGTGGAGAGGGGCGGTCCGTGGGAGTTCCCAAACAAAAGTGCGGGAAACAGTGTCCCTTCTGTGCCGATTGTGAGGGCTGGAGTATGTAAAAACGACTCCAGCCCTCGGCGCTGATGCACTGGCCAGCGTCCCGCCCCTCTCCTGACTGGCAGGTCTGGGTTCGGGAACGAACGGAAGCAGGCCGCAAAAGCCGGGGACTCGAGTTATCAGCGCGGCCGCCGTAAAAGCGCGGGCCGCGCTTAAGTCCCCGGCGCACCACAAGTGCCAGCCGCGCCGCAGTCCCAGCGGCCGGCGCGACCGATTCCCAGAAGTGTGCCTGCTTCAGCGAAGCTGAATGAGGCCATGGCACAAGCGCCGCAGCGCTGATGTCCCCCGGCGCACTACAACACCCAGCATGCTGCGGTGTGAGCGCCAAATGCACGGGGACACAGAGTACCTTGAGGAAGCAGGGCCATGTCCCTGATGTACTCCGCTCCATCCAGCATCTTCTCCAGGGGCTGTAGATGGAGCACGGTCTCAGTGCCTGGAGACCAGTAAATCCCACTTCACCCAGAGCCCTGTAAAAAGGGATGGGGAAGGAATCAGCATGTGGGCTCCTGCCGCCGTACCCGCAATGGGTACCTCAACCTTACAAACACCTCCGACATACAGTGGGGTGAGAAGGGAGCATGCTGGGAGCCCTGTATGGGCCCTCTTTTCTTCCATCCGACATAGTCAGCAGCTGCTGCTGACTAAAAACAATGGAGCTATGCGTGCGTGTCTGACCTCCTGCGCACAAAGCTAAAACTGAGGAATCCGTACTCCTACGGGAGGGTGTATAGCCAGAAGGGGAGGGGCCTTACACTTTTAAGTGTAGTTCTTTGTGCGGCCTCCAGAGGCAGTAGCTATACACCCACTGTCTGGGTCTCCCAATTAGGAGCGAAAAAGAAAAAGAGAAAAAAAGGCAAATTGGACATAGATTCACACAAAATCCCAAAAAAGGGGCTGAATAAAATTGTTGGCACCTTTCCAAAATTGTGTGTAAACAACTTTGTTTCAAGCCTGTGATGCTCGTTCAAGCTCACCTATGGTAAGTAACATATGTGGGCAATATTAAAATCACACGTGAAATCAGATAAAAAGGGGAGAAGTTGCCCCAATCTTTGCAGTGTGTGTGTATATATATATATAAAAATAATAATACGTTTTATTTCTATAGCGCCAACATATTGTGCAGTGCTTTACAATTAAGAGGGGACATGTACAGACAATATGAGACAATACAAAATAACAAAAGTAAGATACCAGGAGGAGTGAGGGCCCTACTCGTAAGCCTATAGTCTATGAGGAAACAGGGGAGAGACAAAAGGTGAATGGGGGGGAAAGAATATATATTATATATATATATATATATATATATATATATATATATATATATATATATATTATATATATATATATACACATATATATATACACACACACACACACATACATACATATATGTGCCATACTAAGCATGGAGAACAGGGATTAGAACTGTTTGAGGATTTGAGAAGCTAAATTGTTCAAAAATATCAACAATCTTAATGTTACAAGCCCATCTCCAGAGATCTTGATGTTACTTTGTCCATGGTGTGCAACATGAATCAAAAGGTTCACAACCTATGGCACTGTAAGGTAATCTCCATGGTCAGCAGAGGGAAATTGATGAAATATTGCAACGCAGGATAGTCTGGATGGTTGATAAGCCACCACAATCAAGTTCCAATGAAATTTAAGCTGTCCTGCAGGCTCAGGGTGCATCAGTGTCAGCACAAATTGTTTGGCCACATCTGAATGAAATGAAATTATACGGCAGGAGATCCAGCAGGACCCCACTGCTGACACAAGGACATAAAGCTAGACTGCGGTTTGCCAAAGTGTACATAAGCCAAAATCCTTCTAGGAAAGCGCCTTGTGGACAGATGAGATCATGACAGAGCTTTTTGGTAAAGCACAGCTTGAGACCTACAAAGAAAAGAACAAAGGACCTACAAGCAAATATGGTGGAGGCTCAAAGATGTTTTGGGGTTGTTTTGCTGCCTCTGGCTGTGTGCAAGGCATCATGAAATCTGAAGATTACCAAAGGACTTTGGGTTGCAATGTAGTGACCAGTGTCAGAAAGCTTGGTTTGCGTCCTAGGTCATGGGTCTTCCAGCAGGACATTGACCCCCCAATATACTTCAAGAAGCCCAAAAAAAATAGCTGGAAACAAAACGCTGGAGAGTTCTGAAGTGGCAGCAATGAGTCTGGATCTAAATCCCATTGACACCTGTGGAGAGATCTTAAAAATGCTGTTGGGAGAAGATGCCTCCAAATATGAGTGACCGGGGAACAGTTTATAAAGAAGAGTCCGAGATTCCAGGTGAGAGGAGGAAGAAGCTTGTGGACGGTCATAGGAAGTGATTGATTGCAGTTTTGTCTGGCCTATTTTTGAAGTTGTGTGAAATATATGTCCAATCTGTCTTTTTTCTACACTTTTTTGTGCTGTTCAGTACACACGAAATATGTGTATAACAAAATATGTGTAATTGCAATAATTATCTGGGAGAAATACTTCATTTTTCTGGAGCATTTTAAAGGGTGCCAACACTTTTGGCAATGACTGTATATTTCACATCTGTGATACTTATTAGAATAAAGCCCTGGTTTTTTTTATACTGGAAATCTGCACCCATCACCTATAATTCCTACGAAGGACTTTTTGGGTGTTTGTGTTTATTTACTTTCACTTACAGATTAGTGATGGGGGTGTCTCATAGACGCCTGTGTCATCACTAAGCTAAGAATTAGTAGCAGCTGTGGTCTGTTATTAACTCCTTATTACTCAGATTGCCACCACACCAGGGCAACGGGAAGAGCAGGGCCCAGCACCAGAATTGGCGCATCTTATGGATGTGCCACGTCTGGGGCGGCTCTGGGCTGCTATTGTTAGGCTTGAAAGGGCCAAATAATGATGGCCCTTGCCACACTAATCTCAGCCCCCAGTTGTTTGCTGTACCTTGGCTGGTTTTAGAAAAATGGGGGGCCCCACGTCATTAAAAATAAATCAATCAAAATTATATATTAGAAAAAAAAAAAAAAAGCGTGGGATGCCCTCTATTTTTCATAACCAGCCAAAGTACAGCAGACAGCTGAGGTTTGCAGCCTGGGGGACCCCACTTCATTTTTATTTTTACTAAAAAGAAAAAAAAAAAAAAAAAAGCTGGCCAGGCTAGCTATTCTGTTATTTCTATATATTCCTATATGTTATTTTTTTCCTATCTATTCTATATGTTCTATCTAATTTTCTATTGATTCTATGGTAGCTATCCAGAAAATATACTATCCTATTATATTTTTTATTCTCCTTTAAAAAATGCATTAACAAAATTGGAGCAAAAACGCATGTGTTTACCCCTTTTTTTTGGCAAACGGAGTGTTTCCAGTTGTCAAACCAAAAATGCAGCGTGCGCACATACTCTAAATGTAGAATCCTCACCCAGATCATCATCAAGTCCACCATATCTAAAAACACCCCATGTAGACTGCTTTGTAGTATTCATAGAAATGGGCGACAAACCACTAACTCACATTGTGGACCACTTTCTCCTCCTCGTCCAGACATGATCGATATAAGGTGCTCAGCAATAGCTCCATATGTTGGGTGCTATGATCTTCAGCATGAATCAACAAGACTACCAGGAGCTGTGCTGCCTTCACTCGGGTACCAGCGACCCAGTCTGTTATGTCGTGACTGACAGCAGGGAGAATTTTCGAGAGATTCCGGAATATCAGCTCGCGACATCCCAGGCCAGGTCTGTGCACTGAAACGAAAAAGTGGTAAGAATGGAAATATATCATATCAGATATATAATCTGCATTACATCATAAATATAATCTGCAATTCCTGGACTTCTTGGACTAGTGTCCAGTGGCAACTCATACCAATATAATCCCACCAAGCTCAGCAATACATGTGTATGACCTTTATTTCCAAGGTTAGAGCTCCTTTGTATAATATTGTCTGTACTGATAACAGAAGAACACAATCCAATGACTTTAGGCCTTAAAGGGAACCTGTCACCAGTTTTTTGGCCTATATGCTGCGGCCACCACCACCGGGCTCTTATATACAGCATTCTAACATGCTGTATATAAGAGCCCAGGCTGTGGATATAACATAAAAAACACATTACAATACTTGCCTAACGGTCATGCAGTCGGCCATATGGGCATCTCCGTTATCCGGTGCCGGCGCCTCCTCTTGTGCCCATCTTCGTCCCCTTTCTGAAGCCTGTGTGCATGACGCGGCTACGTCATACACACTCGCCGATCCTGCACAGGTGCACTACAATACTTTGATTTGCCCTGCTCAGAGCAGATCAAAGTGCGCCTGCGCAGGACTTCAATGCCGGCCAGTGTGGATGACATCGGACACGTCATGCACCGCGGCTAGAAAAGAAGGAGCACAAAGATGGCCAAGAGAGGCGGCGCCGGCACCGCACACGCCCATAAGGCCCACTGCGCGACCGTTAGGTAAGTATTATAATGTGTTTTTTATGTTATACCCCCGGCCTGGGCTCTTATATATAGCATGTTAGAATGCTGTATATAAGAGCCCGGTGGTGGTGGCCGCAACTTATAGGCCAAAAAAGTGGTGACAGGTTCCCTTTAACAACCTTTTTGGATTTTCTGATAATAAAGTTGGTCTTGGACTGTCTAAATGACATGTGAAAAAGTAACCTCAGCCCCCTGTTAACCCTTTGCAACTATGGCCCTTTGATCTACATTAAATATTTTCAAAGACACGGGCTAATATATTGTTGGTTGGGATGAATGCCTTCTAGTCACGGTCTTGCAGCCAGAAAAGATCCATGGGACTTAAATCCCCTGTTCTGGCAATCGTTGGAGTGACCTCACAGCTATCATCTATCCAGTAGATCTGTGAACACATGCTCCTTTGAATGGAGTACCCCCTATGCGGGTGCATATATATATTATATATAAAATATCTTAGAGATATTATATATATATATATATATATATATATATATATATATATATATATATATATATATATATATATATATATATATATATATATATATATATATATATATATATATATATACATATATATACATATATATATATACATATATATATACATATATATATATATATACATATATATATATATATATATATATATACACATATATATATACATATATATATATATATATACACATATATATATATCTCTATCTATATCTATATATACTAGAAGGTGGCCCGATTCTAACGCATCGGGTATTCTAGAATTTATTGTGTAGTTAATGTATGATTTTTGTTTATATATACACACATAGTTATATATACACACATGTTGCGCGGTTTGTGTGGGGTGCGTGTGTGTTTTGGGGGGAGGTATGTATTGTGCAGTGTGTGTGTTGCGCGGTATGTGCGTATATTTGTGTATGCTGCGATGTTTGTGTGTTGGGTGTTGTGTGTGTGCGGCGTTGTCTGTGTGTGTGGGTGTCTGTGTAGGGCGGCGTTTGTGGTTCCCAGTGTGTGTGTGGTGTGTTGTGCAGTGCGCGTGTGGCAGTGTGTGTGTTTTGGGGGGAGGTGCGCACCCCCATCGTGCTCCATCCCCCATGCTGCGCACCCCCATTGTGCTCCATCCCCCATGCTGCGCATCCCCCATTGTGCTCCATCCCCCATGCTGCGCATCCCCCATCGTGCTCCATCCCCCATGCTGCGCATCCCCATCGTGCTCCATCCCCCATGCTGCGCATCCCCATCGTGCTCCATCCCCCATGCTGCGCATCCCCATCGTGCTCCATCCCCCATGCTGCGCATCCCCATCGTGCTCCATCCCCCATGCTGCGCATCCCCATCGTGCTCCATCCCTCATGCTGCGCACCCCCCATCGTGCTCCATCCCTCATGCTGCGCACCCCCCATCGTGCTCCATCCCCCATGCTGCGCACCTCCATCGTGCTCCATCCCCCATGCTGCGCACCCCCCATCGTGCTCAATCCCCCATGCTGCGCACACCCCATCGTGCTCCATCCCCCATGCTGCGCACTCCCCATCGTGCTCCATCCCCCATGCTGCGCACTCCCTATCGTGCTCCATCCCCCATGCTGCGCACCCCCATCGTGCTGCACGGTCACACATCAGACAGTATACATGCACACATCTGATCGCATACACTCACACCCCACTTCTGCCTGTGCCCTTCGGTGGGCGGTCCCAGCAGCTGTGCTGCACGCCGTGCTCCTCTGCCTTCTACCGACACGCACACACCCGATCGCATACACGCACACACCCAATCGCATACACGCACACACCCAATCGCATACACGCACACACCCAATCGCATACACGCACACACCCAATCGCATACACGCACACACCCAATCGCACGGGAGCCCACACCAGCGTACGCCAGCAACCCAAGCAATGCGAGGGTATGTGTCGGCTGGGTTGCCGGCGTACGCTGGTGTGGACTCCCGGGGGTACAGCCCTCACCTGGGAGTCGGGGCTCCGTGTCGGTTCGGGAAATGCGTGCGGGGGGGCGGGGCCAGGGCGGGCGTTACTCGATGTGTACCATGGTTACCAGCGTACCCCGCCCCCCGCACGCACGGGAGCCCACACCAGCGTACGCCGGCAACCCCAGCAATGCGAGGGTATGTGTCAGCTGGGTTGCCGGCGTACGCTGGTGTGGGCTCCCGCGGGTACAGCACTCACCTGGGAGTCGGGGCTCCGTGTCGGTTCGGGGAATGCGTGCGGGGGGCGGGGCCAGGGCGGGTGTGCAATGCGTGAGGGGGGCGGGGCGTGGCTAAGTTGCCAATGCGTGCAGGGGGCCGGGGCGAGAGGCCAATCCGTGTGGGGGGCGGAGCCTGGGTAAGTGGCCAATCCGTGCGGGGGGGGGGGGGGCGGAGCCGAGGCGAGCGGCCAATGAGAAGCTTGTCGCGGTAACATAAGAATTTTGGAGCAAGACAGACAGACAGAATAAGGCAATTATAGATATAGATATAGATATATTATATATATATATATATATATATATATATATATATATATATATATATATATATATATATAATCTATCTATCTATATATATATTGGGAGACACTAGAACTAGGACCGATTTACATGGTGGTCTGAACGCACCCTAATTGTAATGTATTCTACACATGGCCACTCACGTCCAGGTGGATAGTCAGGAGGATAGGGTGCGCTGAAATCCATCTTATCTTTTAAATCATCTTCATTTTCTTTTTCCCACTGTAATCCAACTTTCTGCCAATAATCTAGGGCGGTCTGCCTAAAATTGGGGAAAAAGAAAAACAGATGATAAACTAAAATGGCAAGCACAAATACATCCCATTAACATTTTCAGAAAATAGTGAAGCAACTGCGCAAAAAATAAAAAAATTAAATGACAAACCTATAAAGAAGGGAATTTTGTTTACTTACCGTAAATTCCTTTTCTTCTAGCTCCTATTGGGAGACCCAGACAATTGGGGTGTATAGCTTCTGCCTCCGGAGGCCACACAAAGTATTACACTTAAAAGTGTAAAGCCCCTCCCCTTCTGCCTATACACCCCCCCGTGCATCACGGGCTCCTCAGTTTTGGTGCAAAAGCAGGAAGGAGGAAACTTATAAATTGGTCTAAGGTAAATTCAATCCGAAGGATGTTCGGAGAACTGAAAACCATTCAACATGAACAACATGTGTACACAAAAGAACAACAGCCCGAAGGGAACAGGGGCGGGTGCTGGGTCTCCCAATTGGAGCTAGAAGAAACGGAATTTACGGTAAGTAGAAGGGAATTTTGTTACTTACCGTAAATTCCTTTTCTTCTAGCTCCTATTGGGAGACCCAGACGATTGGGTGTATAGCACTGCCTCCGGAGGCCACACAAAGCATTACACTAAAAAGTGTAAGGCCCCTCCCCTTCTGGCTATACACCCCCAGTGGGATCACTGGCTCACCAGTTTTAGTGCAAAAGCAAGAAGGAGGAAAGCCAATAACTGGTTTAAACAAATTCACTCCGAAGTAACGTCGGAGAACTGAAAACCGTTCAACATGAACAACATGTGTACCCGAAAAACAACCAAAAATCCCGAAGGACAACAGGGCGGGTGCTGGGTCTCCCAATAGGAGCTAGAAGAAAAGGAATTTACGGTAAGTAACAAAATTCCCTTCTTCTTCGGCGCTCCATTGGGAGACCCAGACGATTGGGACGTCCAAAAGCTGTCCCTGGGTGGGTAAAGAAATACCTCATGTTAGAGCTGCAAAGACAGCCCTCCCCTACGGGGAGGCAACTGCCGCCTGCAGGACTCGCCTACCTAGGCTGGCGTCCGCCGAAGCATAGGTATGCACCTGATAATGTTTGGTGAAAGTGTGCAGACTCGACCAGGTAGCTGCCTGGCACACCTGTTGAGCCGTAGCCTGGTGTCGTAATGCCCAGGACGCACCCACGGCTCTGGTAGAATGGGCCTTCAGCCCTGATGGAACCGGAAGCCCAGCAGAACGGTAGGCTTCAAGAATTGGTTCTTTGATCCATCGAGCCAGGGTGGCCTTGGAAGCCTGCGACCCCTTGCGCTTACCAGCGACAAGGACAAAGAGTGCATCCGAGCGGCGCAGGGGCGCCATGCGGGAAATGTAGATTCTGAGTGCTCTCACCAGATCCAACAAATGCAGATCCTTTTCATACCGATGAACTGCATGCGGATAAAAAGAAGGCAAGGAAATATCCTGATTAAGATGAAAAGAGGATACCACCTTAGGGAGAAACTCCTGAATGGGGCGCAGCACTACCTTGTCCTGGTGGAAAACCAGGAAAGGAGCTTTGCATGACAGCGCTGCTAGTTCAGACACTCTCCGAAGAGACGTGACCGCTACCAGAAAGGCCACTTTCTGTGAGAGTCGAGAAAGTGACACATCCCTCAGAGGCTCGAAAGGCGGCTTCTGGAGAGCAACGAGGACCTTGTTTAGATCCCACGGATCTAACGGCCGCCTGTACGGAGGTACGATATGACATACCCCCTGCAGGAACGTGCGTACCTGAGAAAGTCGTGCTAGACGCTTCTGAAAAAACACGGATAGTGCCGAGACTTGCCCTTTAAGGGAGCCGAGCGACAAGCCCTTTTCCAACCCAGATTGCAGGAAGGAAAGGAAAACAGGTAACGCGAATGGCCAGGGGGATACTCCTTGTGCAGAGCACCAGGATAAGAAAATCTTCCACGTTCTGTGGTAGATCTTAGCAGAAGTGGACTTCCTAGCCTGTCTCATGGTGGCCACGACTCCTTGGGATAATCCTGAAGACGCTAGGATCCAGGACTCAATGGCCACACAGTCAGGTTCAGGGCCGCAGAATTCCGATGGAAAAACGGCCCTTGGGACAGTAAGTCTGGACGGTCTGGAAGTGCCCACGGTTGGCCGACCGTGAGATGCCACAGATCCGGGTACCACGACTTCCTCGGCCAGTCTGGTGCGACGAGTATGACGCGGCCGCAATCGGATCTGATCTTGCGTAACACTCTGGGCAAGAGTGCCAGAGGTGGAAACACATAAGGGAGCCGGAACTGCGACCAATCTTGCACTAAGGCGTCTGCCGCCAGAGCTCTTTGATCGCGAGACCGCGCTATGAAGGTCGGGACCTTGTTGTTGTGCCGCGACGCCATTAGGTCGACGTCCGGCACCCCCCAGCGGCGGCAGATTTCCTGAAACACGTCTGGGTGAAGGGACCATTCCCCTGCGTCCATGCCCTGGCGACTGAGGAAGTCTGCTTCCCAGTTTCCTACGCCCGGGATGTGAACTGCTGATATGGTGGATGCTCTTTCCTCCACCCACATCAGAATCCTCCTGACTTCCTGGAAGGCTTGCGGACTGCGTGTCCCTCCTTGGTGGTTGATGTATGCCACCGCTGTGGAGTTGTCCGACTGAATTCGGATCTGCTGTCCTTCCAGCCACTGCTGGAAGGCTAATAGGGCAAGATACACTGCCCTGATTTCCAGAACATTGATCTGAAGCGTGGACTCCTGCTGAGTCCACGTCCCTTGAGCCCTGTGGTGGAGAAAAACTGCTCCCCACCCTGACAGACTCGCGTCTGTCGTGACTACTGCCCAGGATGGGGGCAGGAATGATCTTCCCTGTGATAATGAGGTGGGAAGAAGCCACCATTGCAGAGAGTCCTTGGCCGTCTGAGAAAGGGAGACTTTCCTGTCTAGGGAAGTTGTCTTCCCGTCCCATTGGCGGAGAATGTCCCATTGAAGTGGGCGCAGATGAAACTGCGCGAACGGGACTGCCTCCATTGCTGCCACCATCTTCCCTAGGAAGTGCATGAGGCGCCTTAAGGGGTGCGACTGACCCTGAAGGAGAGACTGCACCCCTGTCTGTAGTGACCGCTGCTTGTCCAGCGGAAGCTTCACTATCGCTGAGAGAGTATGAAACTCCATGCCAAGATACGTTAGTGATTGAGTCGGTGCCAGGTTGGACTTTGAAAAGTTGATGATCCACCCGAAAGTCTGGAGAGTCTCCAGCGCAACATTCAGGCTGTGTTGGCATGCCTCTTGAGAGGGTGCTTTGACAAGTAGATCGTCTAAGTAAGGGATCACCGAATGACCCTGAGAATGCAAGACTGCTACCACTGCCGCCATGACCTTGGTGAAAACCCGTGGGGCTGTCGCCAGACCAAATGGCAGAGCTACGAACTGGAGATGGTCGTCTCCTATTACGAAACGTAGAAAACGTTGGTGCTCTGTAGCGATCGGCACGTGGAGATAAGCATCCTTGATGTCTATTGATGCAAGGAAATCTCCTTGAGACATTGAGGCAATGACGGAGCGGAGGGATTCCATCCGGAACCGCCTGGCGTTCACATGCTTGTTGAGCAGCTTTAGGTCCAGAACAGGACGAAACGAGCCGTCCTTTTTTGGAACCACAAAGAGATTGGAGTAAAAACCTTGCCCTTGTTCCTGCAGAGGAACAGGGATCACCACTCCTTCTGCTTTTAGTGAGCACACCGCCTGCAGAAGGGCATCTGCTCGGTCGGGATGTGGGGAGGTTCTGAAGAACCGAGGCGGAGGACGAGAACTGAATTCTATCCTGTACCCGTGAGACAAAATGTCTGCTACCCACCGGTCTTTGACCTGTGGCAGCCAAATGTCGCAAAAGCGGGAGAGCCTGCCACCGACCGAGGATGCGGCGGGATGAGGCCGAAAGTCATGAGGCAGCCGCCTTGGAAGCGGTTCCTCCGGTTGCTTTCTTGGGGCGTGAATGAGCCCGCCAGGAATCTGAGCTCCTTTGCTCCTTCTGAGTCCCTTTGGACGAGGAGAATTGGGTCTTGCCGGAGCCTCGAAAGGACCGAAACCTCGACTGCCACTTCCTCTGTTGAGGTTTGCTTGATCTGGGCTGGGGTAAGGAGGAGTCCTTACCCTTGGATTGCTTAATGATTTCAGCCAATTGTTCACCAAACAATCTATCTACAGATAGTGGCAAGCTGGTTAAACATTTTTTGGAAGCAGAATCCGCTTTCCATTCCTTTAACCACAAGGCTCTGCGCAAGACAACAGAGTTGGCAGACGCAATTGAGGTACGGCTTGTAGAGTCCAGGACAGCGTTGATAGCGTAAGTCGCAAACGCAGACATTTGCGAGGTTAGGGACGCTACTCGCGGCACTGCTGGACATATGATAGAGTCCACCTGTGCCAGGCCTGCTGAAATAGCTTGGAGTGCCCACACGGCCGCGAATGCTGGAGCAAACGACGCGCCGATAGCTTCATAGACAGACTTTAACCAAAGGTCCATCTGTCTGTCATTGGCATCTTTAAGTGAAGCCCCATCCTCCACTGCAACTATGGATCTAGCCGCAAGCAGGGAGATTGGGGGGTCCACCTTTGGACACTGGGTCCAGCGTTTGACCACGTCAGGGGGAAAGGGATAACGTGTATCCTTAAGACGTTTGGAGAAACGCTTATCTGGGTAAGCATGGTGTTTCTGGACTGATTCTCTGAAGTCAGCGTGATCCAGAAAAGTACTCAGTTTAGGCTTGGGATACCTGAAATGGAACTTCTCCTGCTGTGCAGCTGCCTCCTCTGCAGAAGGGGCAGGGGAAGAAATTTCCAATAGACTATTGATGGCCCCTATAAGGTCATTTACCATGGCGTCACCATCAGGAGTATCCAGATTGAGAGCGGTTTCAGGATTAGACTCCTGATCCCCCTCCTCTGTCTCATCATGTAGAGACTCTTCTCGCTGAGACCCTGATCCACGTGATGACGTGGAGGGTCTCTCCCAGCGAGCACGCTTAGGCTGTCTGGGACTGTCATCTGAATCAGAGCCGTCAGGCTGAGATGCCTGGGACCCCCTTGAAGCACGGATTAACTCCAACTGAGGGGGACCGGGGAACATTGCCGCAGCAGTGTCCATGGACTGAGTAACTGGCCTGGCCTGCAAGGTCTCTAGGATTTTTGTCATAGTGACAGACATCCTGTCAGCAAAAACTGCAAACTCTGTCCCCGTCACCGGGACAGGGTTCACCGGCGACTCTGCCTGGGCCACTACCACCATAGACTCCGGCTGACGAAGTGGCACAGGGACCGAACATTGCACACAATGGGGGTCATTGTAACCTGCCGGTAGATCAGCCCCACAAGCGGCACAAGCAGCGCTCACAGCCTGTGTCTTGGCACCCTTGCGTTTTGCAGATGACATGTTGTCGTCTCCTCAGAGCAATTGGGGTATACAGCCAAGAAGCGACCTTACAGTGCAACTATATATATATATATATATATATGGTACAGAGAAAAAAGTACACAAATATAACACTGTGGCACAAGTGGGGCCAGCACTTAAGTGCTGCTTACCGCCCGCTTAACGCGGGTGTGTGGTCGCCAGAAATCCCTTGTCTGGGTCTCCCAGAGCCTGTGTCCGTTCTCCAGCCAGACTGCATGTGGTGAATGGCTGCCGGCGTCCTGTGGAGAGGGGCGGGCCCTGGGCGTGTGCAGACAAAAAACGGGAAACCTGCGTCCCACTGTGCTCAGTGAGAGGGCTGGAGCATGTAAATAAGGCTCCAGCCCTCGTCGCTGCTTAATCGTACAGCGTCTCTCCCTTGCCCTGATTGACAGGGTGGGGGCGGGAACGAAGCGGAGCTAGGCCGCAGAAGCCGGGGACTAAATTTATAAGCGACGCCGTCGTAAAAGCACGGTCGTCGCTAAGTCCCCGGCGCACTACAAGTCGCAACTGCGCCGCCGCTCTGGGAGCGGCCGGCGCGGCAGTCCCCAACACATAAAGTCACTCAGAAAAACTGTAGTGACTGTAACCCCAGCGCGCAGCGCTACTGTCCCCGGCGCACTAGCACACCCAGCAAGTCTGGAGTGTGCGCGGCCTGTACATACGGGGACACAGAGTACCTTAATGTCGCAGGGCCTTGTCCCTGAACGGTACCCAGCTCCGTATCCAGCAGGTTCCATGGGTCTGTGGATGGAGCCCGGCCTCAGGGCTTGGGGGCCGGTAAGATCCCACTTCCTCAGAGCCCCTCAGGGGGATGGGGAAGGAAAACAGCATGTGGGCTCCCGCCTCCGTACCCGCAATGGGTACCTCAACCTTAACAAACACCGCCGACATAAAGTGGGGTGAGAAGGGAGCATGCTGGGGGCCCTAGTATGGGCCCTCTTTTCTTCCATCCGACATAGTCAGCAGCTGCTGCTGACTAAACAGTGGAGCTATGCGTGGATGTCTGACCTCCTTCGCACAAAGCAGAAAACTGGTGAGCCAGTGATCCCACTGGGGGTGTATAGCCAGAAGGGGAGGGGCCTTACACTTTTTAGTGTAATGCTTTGTGTGGCCTCCGGAGGCAGTGCTATACACCCAATCGTCTGGGTCTCCCAATGGAGCGCCGAAGAAAAACAAAATTCCCTTCTTCTTTGTCGCTCCATTGGGAGACCCAGACAATTGGGACGTCCAAAAGCAGTCCCTGGGTGGGTAAAATAATACCTCGTAATAGAGCCGTAAAACGGCCCCCTCTTACAGGTGGGCAACCGCCGCCTGAAGGACTCGCCTACCTAGGCTGGCATCTGCCGAAGCATAGGTATGCACCTGATAGTGTTTCGTGAAAGTGTGCAGACTCGACCAGGTAGCCGCCTGACACACCTGCTGAGTCGTAGCCTGGTGCCGCAATGCCCAGGACGCACCCACGGCTCTGGTAGAATGGGCCTTCAGCCCTGAGGGAACCGGAAGCCCAGAAGAACGGTAGGCTTCGAGAATTGGTTCCTTGATCCACCGAGCCAGGGTTGATTTGGAAGCCTGTGACCCTTTACGCTGGCCAGCGACAAGGACAAAGAGTGCATCCGAGCGGCGCAGGGGCGCCGTACGAGAAATGTAGAGTCTGAGTGCTCTCACCAGATCTAACAAGTGCAAATCCTTTTCACATTGGTGAACTGGATGAGGACAAAAAGAAGGTAAGGAGATATCCTGATTGAGATGAAAAGGGGATACCACCTTAGGGAGAAATTCCGGAACCGGACGCAGAACCACCTTGTCCTGGTGAAACACCAGGAAAGGGGCTTTGCATGACAGCGCTGCTAGCTCAGACACTCTCCGAAGTGATGTGACTGCTACTAGGAAGACCACTTTCTGCGAAAGGCGTGAAAGAGAAATATCCTTCATTGGCTCGAAAGGTGGTTTCTGAAGAGCCATCAGCACCCTGTTCAGATCCCAGGGTTCTAACGGACGCTTGTAAGGAGGGACTATGTGACAAACCCCCTGCAGGAACGTGCGTACCTGTGGAAGTCTGGCTAGGCGCTTCTGAAAAAACACAGAGAGCGCTGAGACTTGTCCCTTAAGGGAGCCGAGCGACAAACCCTTTTCCAATCCGGATTGAAGGAAGGAAAGAAAAGTGGGCAAGGCAAATGGCCAGGGAGTAAAACCCTGATCAGAGCACCAGGATAAGAATATCCTCCACGTCCTGTGGTAGATCTTGGCGGACGTTGGTTTCCTGGCCTGTCTCATAGTGGCAATGACCTCTTGAGATAATCCTGAAGACGCTAGGATCCAGGACTCAATGGCCACACAGTCAGGTTGAGGGCCGCAGAGTTCAGATGGAAAAACGGCCCTTGAGACAGCAAGTCTGGTCGGTCTGGTAGTGCCCACGGTTGGCCCACCGTGAGATGCCACAGATCCGGGTACCACGACCTCCTCGGCCAGTCTGGAGCGACGAGGATGGCGCGGCGGCAGTCGGACCTGATCTTGCGTAACACTCTGGGCAGCAGTGCCAGAGGAGGAAACACATAAGTCAGTTGAAACTGCGACCAATCCTGAACTAATGCGTCTGCCGCCAGAGCTCTGTGATCTTGAGACCGTGCCATGAATGCCGGGACCTTGTTGTTGTGCCGGGACGCCATTAGGTCGACGTCCGGCATCCCCCAGCGGCATCAGATCTCTTGAAACACGTCCGGGTAAAGGGACCATTCCCCTGCGTCCATGCCCTGGCGACTGAGAAAGTCTGCTTCCCAGTTTTCTACGCCCGGGATGTGAACTGCGGATATGGTGGAGGCTGTGGCTTCCACCCACAGCAGAATCCACCGGACTTCCTGGAAGGCTTGCCGACTGCGTGTTCCGCCTTGGTGATTGATGTATGCCACCGCGGTGGAGTTGTCCGACTGAATTCGGATCTGCTTGCCTTCCAGCCACGGCTGGAACGCCTTTAGGGCAAGATACACTGCCCTTATCTCCAGAACATTGATCTGAAGGGAGGACTCTGGCTGAGTCCAGGTACCCTGAGCCCTGTGGTGGAGAAAGACCGCTCCCCACCCTGACAGACTCGCGTCCGTCGTGACCACCGCCCAGGATGGGGGTAGGAAGGATTTCCCCTTCGACAATGAAGTGGGAAGAAGCCACCACCGAAGGGAGGCTTTGGCTGCCTGAGAAAGGGAGACGTTCCTGTCGAGGGACGTCGACTTCCTGTCCCATTTGCGGAGAATGTCCTATTGAAGTGGACGCAGATGAAACTGCGCAAAAGGAACTGCCTCCATTGCTGCCACCATCTTCCCTAGGAAGTGCATGAGGCGCCTCAAGGGGTGTGACTGGCCTTGAAGGAGAGATTGCACCCCTGTCTGTAGTGAACGCTGTTTGTCCAGCGGAAGCTTCACTATCGCTGAGAGAGTATGAAACTCCATGCCAAGATATGTCAGTGATTGGGCCGGTGTCAGATTTGAGTTTGGGAAATTGATGATCCACCCGAATCTCTGGAGAGTCTCCAGAGCAAAGTTCAGGCTGTGTTGGCATGCAACTCGAGAGGGTGCCTTGACAAGCAGATCGTCTAAGTAAGGGATCACCGAGTGTCCCTGAGAGTGTAGGACTGCTACCACTGTGGCCATGACCTTGGTCAAAACCCGTGGGGCTGTCACCAGGCCGAAAGGCAGTGCCACGAACTGAAGGTGTTCGTCCCCTATGGCGAAACGCAGGAAGCGCTGATGCTCTGGTGCAATCGGTACGTGGAGATAAGCATCTTTGATGTCGATTGATGCTAGGAAATCTCCTTGGGACATTGAGGCGATGACAGAGCGGAGCGATTCCATCCGGAACCGCCTGGTTTTTACGTGTTTGTTGAGCAGTTTGAGGTCCAGAACGGCACGGAAAGATCCGTCCTTTTTTGGCACCACAAACAAGTTGGAGTAAAAACCGTGACCCTGTTGCTGAAGAGGAACAGGGATCACCACTCCTTCTGCCTTCAGAGTGCTCACCGCCTGAAGAAGAGCATCGGCTCGCTCGGGGGGCGGAGATGTTCTGAAGAATCGAGTCAGAGGACGAGAGCTGAACTCTATCCTGTAACCGTGAGACAGAACGTCTCTCACCCAACGGTCTTGTACCTGTGGCAGCCAGGCGTCGCAAAAGCGGGAGAGCCTGCCACCGACCGAGGATGCGGTTTGAAGAGGCCGAAAGTCATGAGGAGGCCGCTTTGGGAGCGGTTCCTCCGGCGGTCTTTTTAGGACGTGACTTAGACCGCCATGAATCGGAGTTCCTCTGACCCTTCTGTGGCCTGTTGGACGAGGAGAATTGAGACCTGCCCGCGGGCCGAAAGGACCGAAACCTCGATTGTACCTTCCGTTGTTGAGGTCTGTTTGGTTTGGACTGGGGTAAGGATGAGTCCTTTCCCTTGGATTGTTTAATGATTTCATCCAATCGCTCACCAAACAGGCGGTCGCCAGAAAATGGCAAACCGGTTAAGAACTTTTTGGAAGCAGAGTCTGCCTTCCATTCACGTAGCCACATGGCCCTGCGGACTGCCACCGAATTGGCGGATGCTACCGCCGTACGGCTCGCAGAGTCCAGGATAGCATTAATGGCGTAGGACGCAAACGCCGACGCCTGAGAGGTTAAGGACACCACCTGCGGAGCAGAGGCACGTGTGACTGCATTAATCTGCGAGTGACAAGCTGAGATAGCTTGGAGTGCCCATACGGCTGCGAATGCCGGAGCAAAGGACGCGCCGATAGCTTCATAGATGGATTTCAACCAGAGCTCCATCTGTCTGTCAGTGGCATCTTTGAGTGAAGCCCCATCTTCCACTGCAACTATGGATCTAGCCGCCAGTCTGGAGACTGGAGGATCCACCTTGGGACACTGAGCCCAACCCTTGACAACGTCAGGGGGGAAGGGATAACGTGTGTCCTTAAGGCGCTTAGAAAAGCGCTTATCTGGACAAGCTCGGTGTTTCTGGACTGCCTCTCTGAAGTCGGAGTGATCCAGAAACGTACTCATTGTACGCTTGGGAAACCTAAAACGGAATTTCTCCTGCTGAGAAGCTGACTCCTCAATTGGAGGAGCTGGGGGAGAAAGATCCAACACCTGATTGATGGACGCTATAAGGTCATTCACTATGGCGTCTCCTTCAGGTGTATCTAGGTTGAGAGCGGCCTCAGGATCCGAATCCTGATCTGCCACCTCCGCTTCATCCTCTAGAGAGTCCTCCTGCTGAGACCCTGAGCAGTGTGATGAAGTCGAGGGAAGCTCCCAGCGAGCCCGCTTAGGCGGTCTGGGACTGCGGTCCGTGTCGGAGACCTCACCTTGGGACCTATGAGTCACCCCAGGAGCACTTTGCTGCTCCAACCTAGGGGGGCCTGGGGTCAATGATTCAACAGTGCCCGGGGCCTGTGTTACCGGTGTGGACTGCAAGGCTTCTAGTATCTTAGCAGACCATTTATCCATAGACTCAGAAAGTTTGTCAGCGAATACTGCAAACTCCGTCCCTGTCACCTGGACAGTGGTAGCAGGTGGTTCCACCTGGGCCACCAGTGGCAGGGGCTCCGGCTGAGTAAGTGCCACAGGGGCCGAGCATTGCACACAATGAGGGTAGGTGGAACCTGCCGGTAGCATAGCCGCACATGAGGTACAGGTTGCAAAGTAAGCCTGTGCTTTGGCACCCTTGCTTTTTGCGGACGACATGCTGTTGTCTCCTCTGAGTACAATCCGGGAGGGTATATAGCCAAAAACCAACAGTGCGACCGTACAGAGTAAATGTATAGCATATAAGCATATATATATATACACACTTCGGCACCCAAGGGGGCCAGCACCTAGTAACAGGTGCGGCTTACCGACCGCCCAAAGCGGTTGTGTGACCACCAGATTCCCTGCCTGGGCCTCCCAGAGCCGTGTTGTCTCTCCTCTCCAGCTTCAGATGTGCTGACAGGAATGGCTGCCGGCGTTCTGTGAGGAGGAGGGGGCCGTGGGCGTGCCCTAGAAAGTGCGGGAATCTGGTGCCCCACGGTGCTCAGTGAGGGGGGAGGAGGATACAAAGTATGCTCCAGCCCTCAGCGCTGACGTCCAGTGCAGCGTCCCGCCCTTCCCCTGACTGGCAGGCCCGGGGGCGGGAGTATGCGGTACTAGGCCGCAGAAGCCGGGGACTAAAGTTATAAGCGCGGCCGGCAATCAAGCGCGGCCAGCGCGGTAGTCCCGGCGCACTAACACACCCAGCAGTGCTGCAGCGTGTATAACACAAGCGCTCCATGCGCCGTCCCCAAGGGGACACAGAGTACCTCACAGTAGCAGGGCCTTGTCCCTGACGATACCCGGCTCCTGTCCAGCAGATTCCCCAGGGGCTGCGGAGGGAGCACGGTCCCAGTGCCTGGAGACCGACTAGGATCCCACTTCACCCAGAGCCCAGAAGGGATGGGGAAGGAAAACAGCATGTGGCTCCTGCCTATGTACCCGCAATGGGTACCTCAACCTTAACAGCACCGCCGACCAGAGTGGGGTGAGAAGGGAGCATGCCGGGGGCCCTGTTATGGGCCCTCTTTTCTTCCATCCGATATAGTCAGCAGCTGCTGCTGACTAAATTGTGGAGCTATGCGTGCATGTGTGCCTCCTTCGCACAAAGCATAAAAACTGAGGAGCCCGTGATGCACGGGGGGGGTGTATAGGCAGAAGGGGAGGGGCTTTACACTTTTAAGTGTAATACTTTGTGTGGCCTCCGGAGGCAGAAGCTATACACCCCAATTGTCTGGGTCTCCCAATGGAGCGACAAAGAAATTTTATTTACACAGATTAAAAATATTACATTTTTCAAATGTCTTTATAATTTTTTTTTCTTCAACATCATTTCTATGCTGAGCTCCGCTCATCACATGATCCTGACATCAGCATTGAGTTCAATTACCTCCTTTGAGGTGAGGTCACTGAGTTCACCTCAGGTCACAGCTGGGGTATCGGGTGAGCCACCAACTGTGACCTCAAGTGAACTCAATGAGGTCACCGCTCAGAGTGGCTGCAGACTTTAAGCAAAGGAACGAGCAACCCCTTTAAGATTTCGTCATTGATACTCTTTTGGAAGGGAGTCCTGCTGCTGATCATCTTTTACTTGCTTTATAGCACTCTTACCTTTAAGTCTTCAATCTTTCAGTGGTAACATATTTCATAGCTTTTAATTATTCTATGTGAATATTTAATAACCTACTTGATGTCTGGGATCTCATCGGTAGCGCTGCTCAGCAGAAGAGGTATTAGTTTATGGAAATAGGAATATCGTTCTCTGAGCTCCAAAAGCCAGGTGCCCACCACCGTAGTAACAGCAAGGCGAACCTGCAAAATAAACATCAAGAAAACATAGATGTAGAAATGTCCAGGTATGTATACTTTCTCCAAAAATGCAAGATAATAACACAACCCTCTACATGTAATCCCGTGGGCCCCCATATTTGGGTCTGCATTGGATATAGGTAGGTTGCTCATTTCCTGTCCGATCCTATAGACCCGCACTTGACACAATCAACCAATTTCTGAAAATGGCAATGTGTCCCTTTAACGTGTCAGTGCTGGACGTGAAAGTCTTGGTTTTCTTCCAGGAAAGAGCGTCGTTAATGGAAAGTGATTGTCCCCAATTAACAGTCTATGCTTCTAGCACCAAATAACAGCTTGTTTTGATTGAAAAACTTAATGATGAAATTGTTGGATGGGAGTGAAAGGTATTTGCTGGCATCTAGGGCTTGTTATGCCAACCATCCTACTGAAGAGCTTCCTCTTTGGCGAGCGCGGCTTCATCCCACACACTATGAGCGGACCAATCTAACGAGTGAGAAATCTGTGACAACAGACCCATCACAACCTTTACAGAGATGCGTGGGGAGGAATGCGGAGCCCGGCTGTACAATGGCTGGGAATACTCACATTATACTGCCGCTGTAAGAACCTGAAAGGCCCGCACTTCACATTCTTAAAGGAATCTGCCACCGGAGAAGCATTACCTCATTACGACCGATGAATGGAGAAGTCTCTGTCTGGAGATGGGGAAAAAAATGGGACCTCAACTACTCTGGAAGTTGTCACCTAACCTTTGGATAGGTAATAACTTTCAATAATGGGAATACCCTGTGAAACTTAATGTGATGACATGGACTGTCAGTGCCTAGCATGGGTTAAATTTCTTAAATTCAGCCAGACATGACCATAGTTGTTTATAGACAGGGGATAAGCCCCTCATTGTTTCTACAAGACTCTTGTAGACTCATGTAATTGCCTTGGCTAATGAAGGTCAGACACCCAGATAAATCAATTATACGAACTTCCCATTGTATTACTAAGTGCATTACTAGAAGTGATGTAACTTACCTGTCTCTACATAGGAGTCTCTGGATATTTTGTATACGGCTTGAAATCTAGCCAATAAGAGTCCAGTCTTATCCACCAATCGTGAAGACCCCAATGGTCTGAATGGAGAGCTCAGGGGTATAAGAAGGAGGACTGTCCATTGCCCGGCTAGACTCTTACTACATGATAACAATCTAGGATCTGCGGATCCGATTGGCAAGCCATAACCGAACCTGGATTATAATACTACATGGACTTAAGCATCAAATGCAAGGATTTGGCTGTGATATCAAGGACTACCTAAGGAAGGAATCCAGCTTGGGACAATCCAGTCACCTGACTACAGGCTTTGCGGCCTTCAGCCAGCTTCCTAAATCCGGCATTATTCCATTCTTGGTGGGTGCCTGCCATTAGCGGGGTGCTGCTGGTTTGCAGTAAATAGCCCTGGAAGCTCTGAGGCATGGACATTCTAATCCCTGGTGAGCCAGCGGAAGGGGGAGAAACTGAATGTCTTAGAATGTCTGTGCCTCAAAGCTTCCAGGGCTACTTACTCCAATCCAGCAGCACCCCACTTTCGGCGGACACCCACCAAGAATGGAATAACACCAGATTTAGGAAGCTGGCTGAGGACCGCAAAGCCTGTAGTCAGGTGATGGGATTGTCCCGAGCTGGATTCCTTTCTTAGGTAGTCCTTGATATCTCAGCCGAATCCTTGCATTCGATGCTGAAGTCCATGTAGTGTTTTAATCCAGGTTCGGTTATGGCTTATCAATCGGATCAGCAGATCCTAGATTTGTGTAATGTAGCAAGAGTCTAGCCGGGCACCGGACAGTCCTCCGTCTTATACCCCTGAGCTCTCCCTTCAGACTATTGGGGTCTTCACGATTGGTGGATAAGACTGGGCTCTTATTGGCTAGATTTCAAGCCGTATACAAAATATCCCTAGTAGTATTGATCTCTAGAAGATACTAGGGAGAGACAGCCAAGTGACATTGCATCTAGCAATACACATAGTAATATAATGGGAGGTTCGCATAATTGATATGTCTGGGTATCTGACCTTCACTGGCCAAGGCAATTACATGAGTCAACAAGAAATTTAAACACTAAACTCCTAAGAGTCTTGTAGAAACAATGAGGGGCTTATAAAGAAACTTTCATCATGTCTGGCTGAATTTTAAGAAACTTAACCCATGCTAGGCACTGACAGAGCCTATGTCGTCAGTGTCCATTACTGGGTCAACACCTTCTGTACTCCATCGTGTAAAATAAAAATGAAGATATGCAACTCCCGCACCGGTGCCTTTCCAGTGTGGTCCGAGTCAGAGCTGAGGCATATTGGTGGTATAAAAACATTACATGAAAGCTATAGATAATCAGCGGCCACTAATGGTCCGTAGTTCTTAAACTTTCCTTGAACAAAACGTAGACATCCAAAGAAAGTGTGAGAACTGAAAACCATTAGCAGTCACTGATTAGCTGCAGCGGTCAAGAGGCATAACAAGGTCACACATGCCGCAGATCTGACACTGACATTGCTGAAACGGCAAGAATTGAGTATCTATTTCTTTTTTACCGTAAGAAAGAAATTATTTAACAAGGGGTTGTCTAGTGGACAATTGGATAAGTGATCAAGGACAATAATGGGAAAAAAGAGAATTTTGTTTACTTACCGTAAATTCTTTTTCTTATAGTTCCGTATTGGGAGACCCAGACCATGGGGTGTTTAGCTTCTGCCTCCGGAGGACACACAAAGTACTACACTTAAAAGTGTAGCTCCTCCCTCTGAGCTTATACACCCCCTGGTGAGCAGACCCAGCCAGTTTAGTGCAAAAGCTGAAGGAGAATAGCCACCCACAAGTAGAACAGAGCAAGAGCCGGAACAACCGGAGACTCTGTCCACGACAACAGCCGGTGAGAACACGCAGAACAAGAAAATTGCCAACAGGCAACAGGGAGGGAGCTGGGTCTCCCAATACGGAACTATAAGAAAAAGACCCAGACCATGGGACGTTCCAAAGCAGTCCCTGGGTGGGAAATAAACAGAATAAACGAAGAAGTAGGCAGAACCTAACTTCACAAATGGGCGACAGCCGCCTGAAGGATGCGTCTGCCCAAGCTCGCATCTGCCGAAGCATGAGCATGCACTTGGTAGTGCTTCGAAAAGGTGTGCAGGCTAGTCCAAGTGGCAGCCTGACAGACTTGTTGAGCCGTAGCCTGGTGCCTAAAAGCCCAAGAGGCACCGACAGCTCTGGTCGAATGTGCCTTGATCCCCGGCGGGGGAGGCACCTGTGTACTCTGGTAGGCGTCCGAAATGGTCGATCTAATCCAACGGGCTAAGGTCGGCTTAGAAGCAGAGAGGCCCTTGCGCCGACCTGTGGTTAGCACAAAAAGAGAAGTGCACCGCCTGAGCGCAGCGGTGCGAGACACATAGATCCGGAGAGCACGAACCAGATCTAGAGTATGCAGCGCTTTTTCAAAGCGATGAACAGGGGCCGGACAGAAGGAAGGTAGGGTAATGTCCTGGTTAAGGTGGAAAGGAGAGACCACCTTAGGAAGAAAGTCCGGAGTCGGACGGAGAACCACCTTGTCTTGATGAAAAACCAAAAAAGGTGACTCCGAAGAGAGCGCAGCCAAATCAGAGACTCTCCTGAGGGAAGTTATGGCCACCAGAAAGGCCACTTTCTGTGAAAGACGATACAAAGAAACCTCCCTAAGAGGCTCAAAGGGGGGTTTCTGCAAAACCGTAAGAACCAAATTAAAGGTCCCAGGGATCCAAGGGCCGCCGGTAAGGCGGAATGATGTGAGACGCGCCTTGCATGAAGGTGCGGACCTGAGCCAGCCGAGCGAGACGCCGCTGGAACAGAACTGACAGAGCTGAGACTTGTCCCTTGAGAGAGTTGAGGGACAGTCCTAGCTGCAGACCGGACTGTAGAAAGGACAGAAGGGTCGGCAAGGAGAAAGGCCAAGGAGGATGGTCGGAAGAGCAACACCAGGACAGGAAAATTCTCCAAGTCCTGTGATAGATCTTAGCGGAGGAAGACTTACGGGCCCGAGTCATAGTGGAGATGACTTCAGGAGGAATACCAGAAGCCGTCAAAATCCAGGACTGAGGAGCCACGCCGTCAATTTTGAGAGCCGCAGAATTCAGGCGGAAAAACGGACTTTGCGAGAGTAGGTCTGGACGGTCCGGGAGATGCCACGGCATCTCTACGGACAGATGAAGCAGGTCTGGATACCAAGCTCGCCTGGGCCAATCCGGTGCAATGAGGATGACTCGACGACCCTCCATTCTGATCTTGCGCAGGACTCTGGGCAAGAGAGCTAGAGGGGGAAACACGTAGGACAGACGAAACTGGGACCAGTCTTGAACCAGAGCGTCCGCGGCGAATGCCTGAGGATCGTGGGAGCGAGCCACGTAAACAGGAACTTTGTTGTTGTGACGGGATGCCATTAGGTCCACGTCCGGAGTGCCCCATTTGCGGCAGATTGACTGAAACACTGCCGGGTGCAGGGACCACTCGCCACCGTCCACGGTTTGACGGCTGAGATAATCTGCCTCCCAGTTTTCCACGCCTGGGATGTGGACTGCGGATATGGTGGACTTGGAGTCCTCCACCCATTGAAGGATGCGTTGTACCTCCAACATTGCCAGGCGGCTGCGTGTCCCGCCTTGGTGATTGATGTAGGCAACCGCTGTCGCATTGTCTGACTGGACTCGAATGTGCCTGCCCGCCAACAGGTGGTGAAAAGCTAGGAGAGCTAGAAGCACGGCTCTGGTTTCCAGCACATTGATTGAAAGGGCTGACTCGGACGGAGTCCAAGTGCCCTGCGCTCTGTTGTGGAGACATACCGCTCCCCAGCCGGATAGACTGGCATCCGTGGTGAGGATCACCCAGGACGGGGCCAGGAAGGAGCGCCCCTGGGACAGAGAGGGGCCGAAGCCACCACTGAAGAGAGCTCCTGGTCTGTGGCGACAGAGCCACTAACCTGTGTAAGGAGGAAGGCCGCTTGTCCCAACAGCGGAGAATGTCCAGCTACAGGGGGCGCAGATGGAACTGGGCAAAGGGAACAGCCTCCATTGACGCCACCATTTGACCCAGCACCTGCATCAGACGCCTGAGGGTATAACGGCGGGGCCTCAGCAGAGAGCGCACTGCCAGTTGGAGGGACTGCTGTTTGACTAAGGGCAACTTCACAAGTGCCGGCAAAGTCTCGAACTGCATCCCTAGGTACGTGAGACTCTGGGTCGGAGTCAGAGTGGATTTGGGCAGATTGACCAGCCACCCGAATTGGGCTAGCGTGGAGAGAGTGAGCGAGACACTGCGCTGACAATCTGCGCTGGATGAAGCCTTGACTAGAAGGTCGTCCAGGTAAGGAATCACTGCCAACCCCTGGAGGTGCAGAACCGCAATCACTGCTGCCATGACCTTGGTGAATACCCGAGGGGCCATGGCTAACCCGAAGGGGAGAGCCACGAATTGGAAATGTTCCTCTCCGATTGCAAAACGAAGCCAACGCTGGTGTGAAACTGCAATTGGTACATGCAGATAGGCATCTCTGATGTCGATGGACGCCAGGAAATCCCCTTGGGTCATTGAGGCAATGACTGATCGCAGAGACTCCATGCGAAAGTGCCGCACCTGAACATGCTTGTTGAGAAGCTTGAGATCCAGGATGGGCCGGAAGGTACCGTCCTTTTTGGGGACTAGGAAGAGATTTGAGTAGAAACCTCTGAACCGTTCCCGGGCGGGAACCGGTACAATTACTCCGTTGGCCTGCAAGGATGCCACGGCCTGAGAGAAGGCGGCGGCCTTGGAGCAGGGGGGAGTTGAGAGAAAAAATCTGTTGGCGGGCTGGAAGAGAATTCTATCCTGTAGCCGTGGGAGATGATATCCCGCACCCACTGATCGGAGACGTGTTGAAACCAAGCGTCGCCAAAGTGGGAGAGCCTGCCACCGACTAAGGACGTGGCTGGAGCGGGCAGATAGTCACGAGGAGGCTGCCTTAGTGGCAGCACCTCCTGCGGTCTTCTGTGGACGCGCTTTTGGGCGCCAGTTGGATTTCTGGTCCTTGGCTGAGTTAGTGGACGAGGCCTAGGGCTTAGAGGATGACCAGTTGGAGGAACGAAAGGAACGAAGCCTTGACTGATTCCTACCCTGGGCAGGTTTCCTGGTCTTGGTTTGTGGCATGGAAGTACTCTTCCCGCCAGTAGCTTCCTTAATAATTTCATCCAGCTGTTCTCCGAACAGCCGGGACCCAGCAAAAGGGAGCCCAGCAAGGTACTTCTTTGAAGAAGCATCTGCCTTCCACTCTCGAAGCCACAAGATTCTGCGGATAGTGAGGGAATTAGCCGAAGCCACCGCAGTACGGTGAGAAGCCTCCAGCATTGCAGACATGGCATAGGATGAAAAAGCTGAAGCTTGGGAAGTCAAGGCAACCATTTCGGGCATAGATTCCCTGGAGAGGGAAAGCATCTCCTCTAGAGAAGCAGAGATGGCTTTGAGAGCCCACACTGCTGCAAAAGTCGGGGAAAACGAGGCCCCCGCCGCTTCATATACGGATTTGGCCAGAAGGTCAACCTGGCGGTCAGTGGAATCCTTAAGGGAGGTGCCATCAGCCACTGACACAACGGTCCGGGCTGAGAGCCTAGACACCGGGGGGTCTACCTTTGGGGACTGAGCCCACTCCTTGACCACCTCAGGTGGAAAGGGAAAACGGTCATCAGAACCACGCTTTGGGAAGCGTTTGTCAGGACAGGCCCTGGGCTTGGACACAGCGGCCTGAAAACTGGAGTGGTTAAAGAACACACTCTTTGCCCTCTTAGGCGAGGTAAACTGGTGCTTTTCTGCCAGAGAGGGTTGCTCCTCTGATACTGGCGGATTGAGATCCAGTACAGAATTAATGGAAGCAATCAAGTCACTAAGATCTGAGTCACTTTCGGACAGATCAATGGGGTACATGGAGTTAGCCTCCGAGCCCCCTGTAAAGGCATCCTCCTCATCCTGCGAGTCCGCTCTTGAATCAGAGCGGAGGAGGAGGAGGGAGAGGGAACCCTACGTCTCTTCTTAGGAGGACGGGGTCTGGGACCTGATGATGAATCCTCTGTGAGCTCCGGTCCTGAGAGAGCCCTAGCAGCAGAGGCACCCTGTGAAGGGGGCTGATGCATGTTCAGCAAAGTCCTGGACAGAAGTCCCATGGAGTCAGCAAAAGACTGGGAGATAGACCTAGAAAAGGATTCTACCCAAGCCGGGGGCTCAGCCACAGGAGCAGGAGCAGCCTGAGAGACCCCTGGGGGAGAGACTCCAGGCTGAGGCATCGTCAGGTTAGAGCAGGCATCACAATGTGGATAAGTGCTCGGTTCAGGCAGCACGAGCTTACATGCAGCACATACAGAGTAAAGCTTTGGAGCCTTGCTCCTCGTGTGAGACATGCTGCTGGAGTGGGGGCTCTGCCAGAGAATGAACCCCCAGAGAGTATATACAGAGGTCCTCAACCGGAGACCGGTTGTGGCTTACCAGACCGCTGTGCTGTGCAGAGCGGTGTTGCGTGCCCTCCAGATCCCGAAGCCCGGACCCCCACACACAGCACCTCAGCAGGGATGCAGAACGCAGACCAGCGCTGAGTGAACTCTGAGAAAATGGCCGCTGGAGCGAAGAGATGGGGCGGGACTTGCATGAAGAGCGGGATCTGGAGGGCCATAGAGACCTACAGGGGAGGAGATACGCACAGAAGTGGGGAGTGTCCCTCCCTTGTGCAGAACGGCCGCCGGGAGGAGCCGCGCTGTCCCTCTGCATGAGTGACATGCGAGGGCAGTGAAACGAAACTAGGCCTCCGGCGAAGCCGGGGCCTAAATTTGAGCGGCAAGGCCGACACGTAGGCACCATCGGCGCGGTTCTCGGGCGACAGCTAGAGAACCCGCCGGAAATGTCAGTAAATACAGTAAGCACACTCTCCCCAAACAAAGCACAGGGACCCCCAAATATAAACGTCTCAGGTACTTAGCTGCTGAGACGCAGGGCCAGGTCCCTGGGGATGAGTGCTCCGGTCCAGCAGGGTCCTGATGGGCTGCGGATGGAGACCGGTCTCCTGCCAGGCATGGAGACCGTGCTGGCTCCCACTTCAAGCCAGAGCCCAGGAGGGATGGTGAAGGAGCGCGGCATGTAAGGCCGCAGCCTTGTAAATCAACCTTAACAACACCGCCGACACAGTGGGGTGAGAAGGGACATGCCGGGGGTCCAGACGTGGACCCGCAGTTCTTCAAACTCATTCCAAAAGGAAAAAATCATATGAGAATGCATGTGTGGATGTGTGCCTTCTGAACACAAAGCGATAAACTGGCTGGGTCTGCTCACCAGGGGGTGTATAAGCTCAGAGGGAGGAGCTACACTTTTTAGTGTAGTACTTTGTGTGTCCTCCGGAGGCAGAAGCTAAACACCCCATGGTCTGGGTCTCCCAAAGGAACGATAAAGAAAAGTGGAATTCATGGAAAGTGATCCAATGTGTGGCTCCGGCAAACCAGTGAAGACAGATTTCAGCTGTCAGTGACGCAAGGGACCAATACAGTGAAGGTTTCTTTATTAATGGAATTGTCCACTACCTTGATAGTGATGATCCATACTTAAAGTGAACCTGTCAGGTCCAATATGCACCCAGAACCAAGAGCAGTTCTGGGTGAATATTTCTAATCACTGGCTAACTGTCCCAGGCAATAGTAGCATAGATAAAGAGATCTTTAGAAAAAGTATTTCTAAACATCCTTTATGATATGCTAATGAGCGCAGGGACTAGTCGCAAGGGCATTAGTTCCCCTGAATAGTCCGCCCTCTTTGCATGGTCATGCTAACATGCTATTCAATGTCCATTGCTCAGCATCATCAGCAGTGACGCCCATACCTGTGTCCGTTGTCACTGCCTCAGACGCCGGGTTTAGGGTCAGTGCAAATGATCAGAAGTCCCAGCACTTCCGGTCATGCGCACTAGACCTCTCTGAAGCTGGGATGTATACACCATCATAAGGCACATGACTGGAAATGCCAGGTATTCTGATCATGCGCACTGACCATAAGCCTGGCGTCTTAAGCAGCGACAACGGACATAGGTAAGCGCGTCAATGCCGATGACACTGGGCATTAAACAGCATGCCCACATGATAAGAGGGCAGACTAGTCAGGGGAAAAAAAACAAAACAAAAACACCCATGCGACTAATCCTTGCGCTCATTAGCATATCATAAAAGATCTTTAGAAACACTTTTTCTAAAGATCTCTTTATCTATGCAGCCAGAAACGCTTGAGGTTCTGGGTGCACATTTCACATGACAGGTTCACTTTAAGAAAGGACATCAACATGAGACTAATAGGGGTCAGACACCCGGCAGCCCCATAGCTGCTTTCAGCTCCGATCTTGGTTGAACATGAACAATGAATGGAGCCAGAACAGCACAATTTCCCCCTACACATTGAACGGGGCAAAGCTGTTCAGCTCCACACACGGTGCACATCTGGCTACCACATTCAGCTGATAATATCGGGTTGGGGGGCGGTGTCATTGGAGACGTAGCAGCTGCGGGTGGAGGGGAGACGGTACTCACACAGGCCGAACGGGTGACAGGGGGAAAGTGCAGCATACAGCATATGCTATGAGCCGCACAAAGATGGCGCCGATCTCCTCCCTCTGCTGTGATCTGGACAGCCTTCTCTATGTTACAGTATAGGGTCGGAGTCTGACAAAGGTCTTCTATACCCAGGGGGCGCGTCCATTTCACAGCAGGCGCCTTCTCTATGTTGCAGTATAAGGTCGGAGTCTGACAAAGGTCTTCTATGCCCAGGGGGCGCGTCCATTTCACAGCAGGCGCCTTTCTATGTTATAGTATAGGGTCGGAGTCTGACAAAGGTCTTCTATGCCCAGGGTGCGCGTCCATTTCACAGCAGGCGCCTTCTCTATGTTACAGTATAGGGTCGGAGTCTGACAAAGGTCTTCTATGCCCAGGGGGCGCGTCAATTTCACATCAGGCGCCTTCTCTATGTTACAGTATAGGGTCGGAGTCTGACAAAGGTCTATGTCCAGGGGGCTGCCATAAAGGAGGTGCGTAACTGTCGTTACAAACACCAAATCCAAGATGGCAGCCCCCAGTGCTTCAGTAAAACTAGGATTAAATAAAAACTAACTAAACAGTGAGTTTAATGTTGTATTAAAAATACTTGATTTCTTAATCACTATTATTAATACAAAAATAAAAAATACGACATCTTCCCTTTAAGGCCACTTTTACATGGGTCAATCTAAGCCATTTAATGACCACCACTATTACAAGCCGATGGGAAGATCTGCCGATGATCATTTTATGGTCATGACCGTTCTTCAGCAGCACATCACTTGTTTACATAGGACAACGTGCTGGCGACAATTTTTAAGCCGGCTAGAAAATCATTGCACCTGACGAACAAGCGGTTTGATCGCTCGTTGAGTGAGAGCCGATCTGTTTTTTACTGGACGATAGATTCTACGAACTCTCGATCCTCGATTATGGGGTTTATCTAAATGAGCCGGTATCCAAATATATTTCACTGATATAACCTACCTGTGGCGAATCATCAAACAGTCTCTGAGCTAGATGAGACAGGACGTCATCCACAGACTTGCTATTGCCATATTGTATAACAGCCCCCGTTGTCTGGATAACGGCTATACGCACTTTCGAGTGCTGGTGGGATATCGTCTGCATTAGGGGTTTAATGAGGCATTCAGACTGCATGTGAAAATGTTCTGAAAAACACACAATAATATCATTAGCATTAAATTGTTATGTCCACAATAATAGCATTTTTTATTGGTTTGTCGTATTTTAAAAACAAAAACAGTTCAATACAGAAAAACTATTGAGTTACACAACGAACCCTCCAACCCCTCCACCCACGGCACCGCAGACTGGAAGGACCGTACAGACACGATCATGCAAAGCACAACTGCGATCAGAATAGGAGAAAAAAGGACAACGGGGGATGGGAATCTTCCTAAGATCTATGGGCTGGATATAGATCACAACAGCTCAATTACATATTAAGAAAAAAGCGGATTTCTGTAAAATAAGGCATCGGATCGCAGATATCACAGTGTAATATTATTGCACTTTCTATGAGCTGTATGAACTGGCTCAGAACTGGTTCATCCTAATTACAGATTCCCTCTTTAGTGGGGTGGTCTTACCAAAACGCTTCCTAAGCACAGGGCTCCCCCACTGTGCGTTACCTCTGCAGCAAGGCTGGGCAAAGTGGGGCCCCTGTGCTACATCCAGCCCACTGGCTGTTACAGTCTGGCCCATGGATCGATACAGCTGAAGGGCTGAAACTAGTGGACAGGGGGTCGCAGCATGGCCTCCAGCTCATGATACAGCTAGTGGTGAATACACTGACGGAGGAGGGGAAGCCGACTTCTTCCAACAATTAGTGTGTGTCGGAGCAGATGTGAGGACGTCTCATTAGCGCATCAGCTTTGCGGGCGGTCAGTGCAGCACAGCACTGAGGGAACGGAAGGTAGGTATGGTTTTTATCATGGGTATCGGCTCATACTGTATAAATAGGCTATAGGGGGCATACACTGTATATAGGGGGCCACCTGGGGGCACACGCACTGTACATAGGGGGCCACCTGGGGACACACGCACTGTACATAGGGGGCCACCTGGGAACACACGCACTGTACATAGGGGGCCACCTGGGAACACACGCACTGTACATAGGGGGCCACCTGGGGGCACACGCACTGTACATAGGGAAACCACACACTGTACATAGGGGGGCCACACAAACTGAACATAGAGGGACCACGTGGGTGTGCACACACACTGTACATAGGGGGCACACACACTGTACATAGGGGGCACACACTGTACATAGGGGGCACACACTGTACATAGGGGGCACACACACTGTACATAGGGGGCACACACTGTACATAGGGGGCACACACTGTACATAGGGGGCACACACTGTACATAGGGGGCCACATGGGGGCACACACACTGTACATGGGGGCACACACACTGTACATGGGGAACAGACACACTGTACATGGGGAACAGACACACTGTACATAGGGAACAGACACACTGTACATAGGGAACAGACACACTGTACATAGGGAACAGACACACTGTACATAGGGAACAGACACACTGTACATAGGGAACAGACACACTGTACATAGGGAACAGACACACTGTACATAGGGAACAGACACACTGTACATAGGGAACAGACACACTGTACATAGGGAGCCACATGGAGGCACACACACTGTACATAGGGAACAGACACTGTACATAGGGGGGGCACACTGTACATAGGGAGCCACATGGGGGCACACACTGTACATAGGGAACAGACACTGTACATAGGGGGGGCACACTGTACATAGGGAGCCACATGGGGGCACACACTGTACATAGGGAACAGATACACTGTACAAAGGGGGGGCCACACTGTACATAGGGGCCACCTGGGGGCTCATACTGTACATAGGGGGCTCATACTATATATGGGAGGGATGTCATACTTAATTTTGCAGTGATACAAGAAAATAATAATAAATAATATATTAATATTAAGCAGAATTAATTTCAGCTTATTGCCTCGGCCCTCTACACCAGTTATGGTCTCTCACGTGGCCCCTTGGGAAAATTGCCCACACGTGCTCTGCAGAATTGGAGGAGCGCACTTCTTGCCTAGGAGAGCAGTCAATGTTGAGAGCACTGCAGAGGTGACAGGTAACCTAGGCAACAAGCACTTTAAAACAGAACAAGTCCTAAATTGCAAAGTTGTTTGTTTTACTGAGCACTTCACAATGTGAGATCATTAAGAAAACCCCTTTAAGTGACGCACATGTAATGTATATAATGTATGATGGCACACGTCTGATCGGAGGAGGGTACCCATATCTCCGTGCCCCCTGGAGGTTACCTGGCACGCTCCGGGCATAGTTGGCAGCACACTTGCAGCTTTCCTTCTTGACATCAGGGAAGGGATCCACTATGGTTCTCTGTAGGATCCTGAGCATCTCCTCCAGGTAGGGGGCCAGCTTCCTGCCACACACCTCCACCAGGAGGGTGAGGAGCTCGGCCAGGGCCAGCCTCAGCTCCTCGGAGGGCTCCAGCCTCTCGGGGCTGCCCAGGCGCTGGGTGATGGCGGGCACCAGGTGTGGCAGGGCCTCCTCGGGTCGGGGGACATTGCGGACACAGTACGTGAGGGTGTGGATGGTGATCTCCCTGCACTTCTCCATAGGGTCTGACAGGCACCTGAGCAGCGGCTTCAGCACGTCCATGAAGACTTCCTGCAGGGCCCCGCTGGAGAGCCGCCGGTCCTCGGCCTCCTTCTGTATGGCGGCCAGGGCCCGCTTCCTGCTGCTCCTATTCTCATCATTCAGGCAGTTCACATGCCGAACCAGGGCCTGAGACACTTCCCCGGCCGCACGTTGTTCTCCCTCCGCCGCCGCCATGTTTGTAACCCCTGGCAACCAAGCGCTTCCCAGTACACAGCCGAGCAACGAGAATTCAAAACCACGAAACTTTATTAACAACGCGAGCTGCGCGAACACTACAGAATCGCGGCTGCAGTTGCTAGGCAACCCATGCTGGACCCCTGTACAATAGTGAAGAGGAAAAAAAAGGATTTTACCCATAGTAACCAGTCACCAATTGTACAATGAAAACTGAGTGCTATGAGCATTTCCTCCAAATTCCACGTTTCCATATATATAATAAATATGTGTGTGTATATATATATTGTGTATGTATGTGTGAATATATATATATGTATGTATATATATATTATATATTATATATATACATATAATATATATTTATATATATACATATATTTTTTTTATATATATATTATATATATATATATATATATATATATCTATACACACACACACACATATATATATACAGTGTATATATATACACACATATATATGTATATATACATTTTTTTTGTATATACATATATATATATGTATATATATATATATATATATATATATATATATCTATATATATAGATATACTAGAAGGTGGCCCGATTCTACGCATCGGGTATTCTAGAATTTACGTATTGTGTAGTTAATGTATGATTTTTGTTATATATATAGATGTTGTTGTGTGTAGTTACCAAGTGTTTGTGTAGGGGCTGTACATGTTCTGGGTGTTGTCTGGGTGTGACGGGCGGTGAGAGCGGTGTTATATGTGTGTTGCGTGTGTTGCGTTGTTTGTGGAGCGCTGTGTGTCTGTAGCGTTGTGTGTGTGTTGTGCGGTTTGTGTGTGTGTGGTGTGTTTTGGGGGGAGGTATGTTTTGTGCAATGTGTGTGTTGTGCGGTATGTGCGTATATTTGTGTGTGCCGCGGTGTTTGTGTGTTGGGTGTTGTGTGTGTGCAGCATTGTCTATGTGTGTGGGTGTCTGTGTAGGGCAGTTGTTTGTGGTTTCCAGTGTGTGTGTGTGGTGTGTTGTGCAGTGCACGCGCGTGTGTGTGTGTGTGTGTTGGGGGGAGGTGTGCACTTCCCATCGTGCTCCATCCCCCATGCAGCGCACTCCCCATCGTGCTCCATCCCCCATGCAGCGCACTCCCCATCGTGCTCCATCCCCCATGCAGCGCACTCCCCATCGTGCTCCATCCCCCATGCAGCGCACTCCCCATCGTGCTCCATCCCCTATGCTGCGCACTCCCCATCGTGCTCCATCCCTCATGCAGCGCACCCCCCATCGTGCTCCATCTCCCATGCTGCGCACTCCCAAACGTGCTCCATCCGCCATGCTGCGCACTCCCCATCGTGCTCCATCCCCCATGCAGCGCACTCCCCATCGTGCTCCATCCCCCATGCAGCGCACTCCCCATCGTGCTCCATCCCCTATGCTGCGCACTCCCCCATCGTGCTCCATCCCCTATGCTGCGCACCCCCCATCGTGCTCCATCTCCCATGCTGCGCACTCCCAAACGTGCTCCATCCGCCATGCTGCGCACTCCCAAACGTGCTCCATCCGCCATGCAGCGCACTCCCAAACGTGCTCCATCCGCCATACTCCGCACTTCCCATCGTGCTCCATCCCCCATGCAGCGCACTCCCCATCGTGCTCCATCCCCTATGCTGCGCACCCCCCATCGTGCTCCATCTCCCATGCTGCGCACTCCCAAACGTGCTCCATCCGCCATGCTGCGCACTCCCAAACGTGCTCCATCCGCCATGCTGCGCACTCCCAAACGTGGTCCATCCGCCATGCTGCGCACTCTCAAACGTGCTCCATCCGCCATACTCCGCACTCCCCATCGTGCTGCATCCCCCATGCTGCGCACTTCCAAACGTGCTCCATCCGCCATGCTGCGCACTCCCAAACGTGCTCCATCCGCCATGCTGCGCACTCCCAAACGTGCTCCATCCGCCATGCTGCGCACTCCCAAACGTGCTCCATCCCCCATGCTGCGCACTCCCAAACGTGCTCCATCCGCCATGCTGCGCACTCCCAAACGTGTTCCATCCGCCATGCTGCGCACTCCCAAACGTGCTCCATCCGCCATGCTCCGCACTCCAAAACGTGGTCCATCCGCCATGCTGCGCACTCCCAAACGTGCTCCATCCGGCATGCTGCGCACTCCCAAACGTGCTCCATTCGCCATGCTGCGCACTCCCAAACGTGCTCCATCCGCCATGCTGCGCACTCCCAAACGTGCTCCATCCCCCATGCTGCGCACCCCCCATCGTGCTCCATCCCCCATGCTGCACCAGCATCAGCCTCTCTACCCGCAGCATCAGCCTCTCTGCCCGCAGCATCAGCCTCTCTCCTCCCAGCATCAGCCTCTCTACCCGCAGCATCAGCCTCTCTCCTCCCAGCATCAGCCTCTCTGTCCCCAGCATCAGCCTCTCTGTCCCCAGCATCAGCCTTTCTGTCCCCAGCATCAGCCTCTCTCATCCCAGCATCAGCCTCTCTCCTCCCAGCATCAGCCTTTTCTGTCCCTAGCATCAGCCTCTCTCCTCCCAGCATCAGCCTCTCTCCTCCCAGCATCAGCCTCTCTCCTCCCAGCCTACCCCAGCCTCAGCCTCCCCAGCATCAGCCTCTCTCCTCCCAGCATCAGCCTCTCTCCTCCCAGCATCAGCCTCTCTCCTCCCAGCATCAGCCTTTTCTGTCCCCAGCATCAGCCTCTCTCCTCCCAGCATCAGCCTCTCTCTTCCCAGCATCAGCCTCTCTCCTCCCAGCCTACCCCAGCCTCAGCCTCCCCCAGCATCATCCTCTCTCCTCCCAGCATCAGCCTTTTCGGTCCCCAGCATCAGCCTCTCTCCTCCCAGCCTACCCCAGCCTCAGCCTTCCCCAGCATCAGCCTCTCTTCTCTCAGCCTCCCCATCCCAGCCTTCCCCAGGATCAGCCTTTCTCCTCCCAGCCTCCTCCAGCACGCCGTGCTCCTCTGCCGACACTCACAGATCCGATCGCATACACTCACACACACACACACACACACACACACACGATCGCATACACTCACACACCCGATCGCATACACTCACGCACACACACATTGACGATATTGCACATACGCGCTCACACTCACAACATCCGGAGATACCACATGCTTCTGGCCATGTGATCCTCCGGCAGGTCCTGGAAGCTCACAGCACAGTATCGCCGCCGAGAAGCAAGCGATATCCCAGGATGTTGTGAGTGTGTGGATGCGATGTGATGTGTGTGTGTGAGGTGTGTGTGAGAATGAGTGTGATCTGATGTGTGTGTGTGTATGTGTGTGCTGTTATGTGTGTGCGTGTGTGTATTTTCCGCCGCTGCAGGACCTTGATGCGCTGGTAACTATGCTAGCATGGTTACCAGCGTATCTCGTCCCCCGCTCGCACGGGAGCCCACACCAGCATACGCCGGCCAGCCCCAGCAATGCGAGGGTATGTGTCGGCTGGTTTGGCGGCGTACGCTGATGTGGGCTCCCGGGGGTACACTACAGTACTCACCTGGGAGTCGTGGCTCCGTGACCATGTCCGTTCGGGGAATGCGTGGGGGGGGCGGGGCCAGAACTAGCGTGCATTGCGTGAGGGGGGCGGGGCGTGGCCGAGTTGCCAATGCCTGCAGGGTGCCGGGGCGAGAGGCCAATCTGTGGGGGGCGGAGCCTGGGCGAGCGGCCGGCCAATCCGTGTGGGGGCGCAGCCTGGGCGAGCGGCCAATCCGTGCAGGGGGGCGGGGCCATGGCGAGCCCAGCGGCCAATCAGCTTTGTGTCACCATAAGGACACAATTTTGGAGCAAGACAGACAGATAGACAGACAGACAGACAGACAGACAGAATAAGGCAATTATATATATAGATATATATGACATGTCCGATACCATAATTAAGAAGTAGCCTGGGTCTCAGCTTCCTATACATGATACATTTTTTAACTGCAAGAGACGACACACATTGGCTGGGGACCCTGATGTAAGAGAATACCGTGACGAGGTGTTGGGGCTCTGTTGTATTGATCAATTCAATAGCTAAATTTCTCTTTATTCTTAAAGTTCATAGCGGTTAGACAGATACCATTGTCCTGTGTTCATTTTTACATATAGCTATTGGATTTTTCATGTCAGTATTTACACAGCAGTTTCTGCTTTACATTTATTCCCCTTGCATTGTCGCTGGTGTGCATACCTTCTCTTTATATAATATCCGACACCATATGCTGCACTGGGGGAGAAATTGAAGGGGAATGAAATTATGAAAATCGGTACTCATAACTAGTGATGAGCGGGCAGTACCATGCTCAGGTGCTCATTACTCGTAACTAGTGATGAGCGGGCACTACCATGCTCAGGTGCTCATTACTCGTAACTAGTGATGAGCGGGCACTACCATACTCAGGTGCTCAGTACTCGTAACTAGTGATGAGCGGGCACTACCATGCTCGGGTGCTCGATACTCGTAACTAGTGATGAGCGAGCACTACCATGCTCGGGTGCTCAGTACTCGTAACTAGTGATGAGCGGGCACTACCATGCTCGGGTGCTCAGTACTCGTAACTAGTAATGAGCGGGCACTACCATGCTCGGGTGCTCAGTACTCATAACTAGTGATGAGCGGGCACTACCATGCTCGGGTGCTCAGTACTCGTAACTAGTGATGAGCGAGCACTACCATGCTCAGGTGCTCAGTACTCGTAATTAGTGATGAGTGAGCACTACCATGCTCAGGTGCTCGATACTCGTAACTAGTGATGAGCGGGCACTACCATGCTCGGGTGCTCGATACTCGTAACTAGTGATGAGCGGGCACTACCATGCTCGGGTGCTCGATACTCGTAACTAGTGATGAGCGGGCACTACCATGCTCGGGTGCTCGATACTCATAACTAGTGATGAGCGGGCACTACCATGCTCGGGTGCTCTGTACTCGTAACTAGTGATGAGCGGGCACTACCATGCTCGGGTGCTCTGTACTCGTAACTAGTGATGAGCGGGCACTACCATGCTCGGGTGCTCGATACTCATAACTAGTGATGAGCGGGCACTACCATGCTTGGGTGCTCTGTACTAGTGATGACAGGTAGGTAGCTGATAACTGTCTGCCTGTTCTGCGCAGATCTCTGGCACAGACAACTCCTGCCTTCAATTCTGCGGCTTCCGCTGACACGTCCACCGAGCAGCAGCTTCTCTTCCCCTTTGCTCTGTTGATGTGGTGTGACTGCCGACATCATACTGATTGACAGCCAGCTCCCACTACCTAACTGCTAGGAGTCGGCTTTCAGTCAGCATGATGTCGGCTGTCACACTCCATAGATAGAACAGCCTAGAAGAGGAGGAGATGCTCTGTTGAAATAACACAATTGCCGGCAGGAGCAGTCCGTGACAGAATTACCTGCCTGTTAAGTCATAAGCCCATATTTAAAGGGAATCTGTCAGCAGGTTTTTGCTGTGTACACTGAAGACAGCATGCTGCAAGGGTTGAAACATAGAATTCAAGGATGCCTGTCTTGTCAAGGTCCGATCTGTTATTTGCTATGTTTGTTTAAGCAGCAGGACGTATCATTGCTCGGACTATAATGTCACATGCACAGCAGTCTGGTACGCCCTCTCCTTTGATTGTACATTGACAGTGAGGTGTCAATCTCCATCCAGAGTCTGGTTTGGGCGGTGACAGCTCTCTCAGCTCTGCTACATAGCTACATTTTAAAATTCTGACTGTTTCAGAACGGCTGCAGCCAGTAATCTAAGTCATACATCGTTGGATTCAGGATCTCTTCGCCTATATTATGTTGCTCTCAGATGAGGTAGCAAAAACCTGCTGACAGATTCCCTTTCAAAAACAAAATTATCCTGAAAACAAAAACATTTAAGGGACTCAATAATGTTACATTTTACTAAATTAATTTTTTATTTATCTGGCAATAACGAATTTGCATATTTTTATACATGCATTGTTTTTTGTTTTGTTTTTTTCGTTTTGAGATCAGTCAGAGGGATGTTGCATCTTACTACAGCACTGACTACATTAAGACTGGACATGGTCCCCAAGAATGCTTTTCATAGACAACAATTGATGACCACACCCACTTGGCCAACAAGATTACAGTGATACACAGGGATTGATTGCAGCATTCTCAATGAGACTATGGGCTGCTGATATTTCAGACCGTGATGATGATTCCAAGAGGATCAATAATCTGTTTACAAAGGCAAATTTTGGTAAATTTTAGTCTGATCGAGCAGAAATTGGTCAGATCCGTGTAAAGGCCGCCTCACATTACCCAGGACAATGGCGCTGACGACTGTTCATAGGAATGTTCCCTCCCAATCACTCACGTAAGTGCGTACAGTGTTCACACCACGAGTGACAAAACCTCACCTCTCACACACTGCGCCCAATAATGTGCACAACACGGGAACCCGGTGGTATTGGGGGGTAACCAGCGTTTGGGCTTCCCCAAGTAATCTATTATGGCACATTACATTAATGGTTAATTCCAGTGATCAACATATTGCACTTGTTTATAAAATGTGTAGAGACTAGTGATACTGGTGACAGCAGCGGTGACAGCAATGGTAATAGTGACAGCAGGAATAATAGTGACAGCAGCGGTGACAGCAGTAATAATAGTGACAGCAGTAATAATAGTGACAGTAGTGGTGACAGCAGTAATAATAGTGACAGCAGTGGTGACAGCAGTAATAATAGTGACAGCAGTAATAATAGTGACAGTAGTGGTGACAGCAGTAATAATAGTGACAGCAGTGGTGACAGCAGTAATAATAGTGACAGCAGTGGTGACAGCAGTAATAATAGTGACAGCAGTAATAATAGTGACAGTAGTGGTGACAGCAGTAATAATAGTGACAGCAGTGGTGACAGCAGTAATAATAGTGACAGCAGTAATAATAGTGACAGTAGTGGTGACAGCAGTAATAATAGTGACAGCAGTGGTGACAGCAGTAATAATAGTGACAGCAGTGGTAATAGTGACAGCACTGGTGACAGCAGTAATAATAGTGACAGCAGTGGTAATAGTGACAGCACTGGTGACAGCAGTAATAATAGTGACAGCAGTGGTAATAGTGACAGCACTGGTGACAGCAGTAATAATAGTGACAGCAGTGGTAATAGTGACAGCACTGGTGACAGCAGTAATAATAGTGACAGCAGTAGTGACAGCAGTGGTGACAGCAGTAATAATAGTGACAGCAGTGGTGACAGCAGTGGTAATAGTGACAGCAGTGGTGACAGCAGTAATAATAGTGACAGCAGTAGTGACAGCAGTAATAATAGTGACAGTAGTGGTGACAGCAGTAATAATAGTGACAGCAGTAGTGACAGCACTAATGACAGCAGTGGTGACAGCAGTAGTGACATTAGTGGTGACAGCAGTAGTGACATTAGTGGTGACAGCAGTAGTGACAGCAGTGGTGACAGCAGTAATAATAGTGACAGCAGTGGTGACAGCAGTAGTGACAGCAGTGGTGACAGCAGTAATAATAGTGACAGCAGTGGTGACAGCAGTAGTGACAGCAGTAGTGACATTAGTGGTGACAGCAGTAGTGACAGCAGTAGTGACATTAGTGGTGACAGCAGTGGTGACAGCAGTAGTGACATTAGTGGTGACAGCAGTAGTGACAGCAGTAGTGACATTAGTGGTGACAGCAGTAATAATAGTGACAGCAGTGGTGACAGCAGTAGTGACAGCAGTAGTGACATTAGTGGTGACAGCAGTAGTGACAGCAGTGGTGACAGCAGTAATAATAGTGACAGCAGTGGTGACAGCAGTAGTGACAGCAGTGGTGACAGCAGTGGTGACAGCAGTGGTGACAGCAGTAGTGACATTAGTGGTGACAGCAGTAGTGACAGCACTAATGACAGCAGTGGTGACAGCAGTAGTGACATTAGTGGTGACAGCAGTGGTAATAGTGACAGCAGTGGTGACAGCAGTAATAATAGTGACAGCAGTGGTGACAGCAGTAGTGACAGCAGTGGTGACAGCAGTAGTGGTGACAGCAGTAATAATAGTGACAGCAGTGGTGACAGCAGTAGTGACAGCAGTGGTGACAGCAGTAGTGGTGACAGCAGTAATAATAGTGACAGCAGTGGTGACAGCAGTGGTGACAGCAGTGGTGACATTAGTGGTGACAGCAGTAGTGACATTAGTGGTGACAGCAGTAGTGACATTAGTGGTGACAGCAGTAGTGACAGCAGTAGTGACATTAGTGGTGACAGCAGTAGTGACATTAGTGGTGACAGCAGTAGTGACATTAGTGGTGACAGCAGTGGTGACAGCAGTGGTGACAGCCCCACAGCCATCGGCAATAAAAGCGATGAGTGAGAACGAGGTTGCGTGACGTCAGAGCGGCAGTGTCACGCTGGAGCCCGGGCCCCGCACCTCTCCATCTCCGCTCCGGTGAGCCTCGTAGCCCGTCCGCCCGATCCCCGGCGGCTCGCACTGCGCCTCCCTCCCGGCTCTGCAGCATCTTCCTCCTCCTCCTTCCGTCTTCCTCGGATTCCTAACGGTAAGGAGCCGTCCCCTCATCCCCGCACTCGGGCACAATAACACGGGTCACCAGTGCGGTAAACAGCCTCCTCCAGCCCAGCACATCCTGCCGCTCCGCATTATCACACGGCGCTGGGGCCTAGGGCAGATGAGCGGAGCCGAGCGGCTCATGTCACGATCAGGCTGCATGCTGCGTCGCGATAGCTGTCACATAATGCGGCAGGATATCCTGCAGGAGCACGGCCAGATATCGTGCCACAGTCAGCTCTGCTACATCCGTACTCCGCACAGTGCAGACACCACACACAAGATATAGGAGCAGGGATCGTGATAGTGACCACAGAAATATGTGCACGACAACCAGATACTACACCATCACAACTGAAGATATATGTATATGCACAGCAGATATGGTACTAGTGTATATACAGAGCAGATATGGTACTAGTGTATATACAGAGCAGATATGGTACTAGTGACTAGTGTATATACAGAGCAGATATGGTACTAGTGACTAGTGTATATACAGAGCAGATATGGTACTAGTGACTAGTGTATATACAGAGCAGATATGGTACTAGTGACTAGTGTATATACAGAGCAGATATGGTACTAGTGACTAGTGTATATACAGAGCAGATATGGTACTAGTGACTAGTGTATATACAGAGCAGATATGGTACTAGTGACTAGTGTATATACAGAGCAGATATGGTACTAGTGACTAGTGTATATACAGAGCAGATATGGTACTAGTGACTAGTGTATATACAGAGCAGATATGGTACTAGTGACTAGTGTATATACAGAGCAGATATGGTACTAGTGACTAGTGTATATACAGAGCAGATATGGTACTAGTGACTAGTGTATATACAGAGCAGATATGGTACTAGTGACTAGTGTATATACAGAGCAGATATGGTACTAGTGACTAGTGTATATACAGAGCAGATATGGTACTAGTGACTAGTGTATATACAGAGCAGATATGGTACTAGTGACTAGTGTATATACAGAGCAGATATGGTACTAGTGACCAGTGTATATACAGAGCAGATATGGTACTAGTGACTAGTGTATATACAGAGCAGATATGGTACTAGTGACTAGTGTATATACAGAGCAGATATGGTACTAGTGACTAGTGTATATACAGAGCAGATATGGTACTAGTGACTAGTGTATATACAGAGCAGATATGGTACTAGTGACTAGTGTATATACAGAGCAGATATGGTACTAGTGACTAGTGTATATACAGAGCAGATATGGTACTAGTGACTAGTGTATATACAGAGCAGATATGGTACTAGTGACTAGTGTATATACAGAGCAGATATGGTACTAGTGACTAGTGTATATACAGAGCAGATATGGTACTAGTGACTAGTGTATATACAGAGCAGATATGGTGCTAGTGACTAGTGTATATACAGAGCAGATATGGTACTAGTGACTAGTGTATATACAGAGCAGATATGGTACTAGTGACTAGTGTATATACAGAGCAGATATGGTACTAGTGACTAGTGTATATACAGAGCAGATATGGTACTAGTGACTAGTGTATATACAGAGCAGATATGGTACTAGTGACTAGTGTATATACAGAGCAGATATGGTACTAGTGACTAGTGTATATACAGAGCAGATATGGTGCTAGTGTATATACAGAGCAGATATGGTACTAGTGACTAGTGTATATACAGAGCAGATATGGTACTAGTGACTAGTGTATATACAGAGCAGATATGGTACTAGTGACTAGTGTATATACAGAGCAGATATGGTACTAGTGACTAGTGTATATACAGAGCAGATATGGTACTAGTGACTAGTGTATATACAGAGCAGATATGGTACTAGTGACTAGTGTATATACAGAGCAGATATGGTACTAGTGACTAGTGTATATACAGAGCAGATATGGTGCTAGTGTATATACAGAGCAGATATGGTACTAGTGACTAGTGTATATACAGAGCAGATATGGTACTAGTGACTAGTGTATATACAGAGCAGATATGGTACTAGTGACTAGTGTATATACAGAGCAGATATGGTACTAGTGACTAGTGTATATACAGAGCAGATATGGTGCTAGTGTATATACAGAGCAGATATGGTACTAGTGACTAGTGTATATACAGAGCAGATATGGTACTAGTGACTAGTGTATATACAGAGCAGATATGGTACTAGTGACTAGTGTATATACAGAGCAGATATGGTACTAGTGACTAGTGTATATACAGAGCAGATATGGTACTAGTGACTAGTGTATATACAGAGCAGATATGGTACTAGTGACTAGTGTATGTGAGGTAGCGTGGTCGGCTGCGCAGCAGAAGACACGGGATCCAGGCATTAAGGTTCACAGCACAAGGTTTAATGTCCAAACAAAAGTCCACAACAATATACATGTGCCTCTCCAGCAGAGAGCTCAGGGAGTTGTGTTCACTCCCCCACACCCGGCACACCTGCCCTTGTTCCTGTTTCCATTTAACCCTTCCTTCAGCCTGTAGGGAAACAGCATTAACCCTGGAGTGGATCTACTTTCTATCATGGAGTGAGCACAACCGGGGCGAGACGTACCGGCCGTCATAGATAACCCCGGTCACAGTCTCACATACCCCCCCCCCTCAGTTCAAGCGTGCGGGGTTGAACTCCTGCCATCAAACACAGGCCGCGGGACAAGGCATCGGCGTTGCCCTGCAACCTACCGGCCCGGTGTTCAACCGTAAACCGGAAGTTCTGCAGAGAAAGGAACCACCGGGTAACCTGGGCATTCCGTTCCTTGGCGGACCTCATCCAGACCAGTGGAGAGTGATCCATCACCAAGCGAAACTGCCGTCCCAGCAGGTAATAGCGTAGGGACTCCAAGGCCCACTTGATCGCCAGGCACTCCTTCTCCACTACGCTATAATTCCGCTCGGGAGGGGTGAGCTTCCTACTTAAGAAGGTGACGGGGTGTTCCTCCCCCTGAACCACCTGAGACAGCACTGCCCCCAGGCCGACCTCCGAGGCGTCAGTCTGTACTATGAACTCCTTCCGGAAATCAGGGTGTACAAGAACGGGCTGTCCGCACAGGACCCCCTTCAGGGCCCGGAAGGAGTCCTCGGCCTGCGGAGTCCAGCGCACCATGACGGACTTCTTGCCTTTGAGAAGGTCCGTCAAGGGGGCTGATAGTCCCGCAAAATCCTTTACAAACCTCCTGTAGTACCCCACGATACCCAGGAAGGCCCTAACCTGCTTCGTGGTCAGGGGTCTAGGCCACTTCTGGATCGCCTCAACCTTGTTAATTTGGGGCTTAATCACTCCTTGGCCTATCACGTAGCCCAAGTAGCGGGCTTCCGTGAGTCCCAACGCACATTTCTTGGGATTGGCTGTCAATCCGGCTGTTCGAAGCGCGTCCACCACCGCTTGTACCTGTTCCAAGTGGGTCTGCCAATCGGAGCTATAAATAATGATGTCATCAAGGTATGCTGATGCATACGCCTGGTGGGGTCCCAGCACTAAGTCCATCAACGTCTGGAACGTGGCCGGAGCGCCATGTAACCCAAAAGGCAAGACAACATAGTGGAAGAGACCCTCCGGCGTAACAAAAGCGGTTTTCTCCTTGGCGGACTCCGTCAGTGGCACCTGCCAGTACCCCTTGGTCAGGTCGAGCGTGGTAAAATATCGCGCCTGTCCCAGCCTATCAATCAGCTCATCCACCCGGGGCATGGGGTAGAGATCGAACTTGGATATTTCGTTCAATCTCCTAAAGTCATTGCAGAACCTTAAGGAGCCATCGGGTTTTGGTATTAGGACAATCGGACTAGCCCATTGACTCTGGGATTTTTCGATGACCCCCAGGCGTAACATTGTCTTCACTTCCTCTGATATGGCTTGTCGTCGAGCCTCCGGTACCCGGTATGACTTCAGGCGTACCTTCAGGTGGGGCTCGGTGACAATATCATGTCGTATCAGATTGGTCCTCCCAGGCAGCTCGGAGAAGACATCGGGGTTCTGCTGAACCAACCGTCTGGCCTCTCGCCTCTGAGTCTTGGTGAGGGCTTCTCCAATCCTTACTTCCGGTTCGTCCTCTCCGGAGGTCGCTGGAGCCGGATGTGAACGACAAGAAGAGGAGGGAGATGGGGAAAAAACAGCCATCAGGCTTTCCCGTTCCTGCCAAGGTTTTAATAGGGACATGGTATATTTGTTCAGGTTTCCGCCTACCGGGCTGCAATACTTTATAGTTAACCACCCCGACTCTTTCCTTTATCTCGTAGGGGCCTTGCCACTGAGCCAGGAATTTACTCTCCGCCGTGGGGATTAATACCAACACCCGATCCCCGGGTTTAAAGGTCCGCACGGTGGCTTGTCTATTGTAGCGGCCGCTTTGCGCGGCCTGAGCCTCCTGTAAATGCTCCTTCACAATTGGCATGACCGCGCTTATGCGGTTCTGCATACCCAAAATGTGTTCGATCACACTTTTATGGGGGGTGGGCTCTTGCTCCCATGTTTCCTTTGCCAGGTCCAACAATCCCCGGGGATGTCGCCCGTATAACAATTCAAAAGGCGAAAACCCCGTGGATGCCTGTGGCACCTCACGGATGGCAAACATCAAATAGGGAAGCATCATATCCCAGTCTTTACCGTCTTTGGAAATCACCCTTTTGAGCATGGTTTTCAGGGTTTTATTGAAACGCTCGACTAAACCGTCCGTTTGAGGATGATACACAGACGTACGCAACTGCTTGATCTGGAGTAGCCGGCATAGCTCTTTGGTCACTTTAGACATGAATGGGGTCCCCTGATCCGTAAGGATCTCCTTGGGCAACCCCACCCGGCAGAACACAGCAAACAACTCCCGAGCTATAAGCTTTGCTGCAGTATGTCTGAGAGGTATCGCCTCGGGATACCGGGTGGCATAGTCAACGATCACTAGGATGTGTTGGTGTCCTCGAGCGGACTTTACGAGGGGCCCCACCAGATCCATCCCTATCCGTTCAAAAGGGACTTCTATAATGGGTAACGGTACCAACGGACTGCGAAAATGGGTCAGGGGTGCGGTAAGCTGACACTCCGGGCAGGTTTCGCAGAACCGTTTTACCTCCCCAAAGACCCCGGGCCAATAGAACCTTTGCAATATTCGCTCCTGCGTTTTCTTGACCCCTAGGTGGCCACTCATCAGGTGTTTATGAGCCAAGTCGAGGACCCACCGGCGATACGGCTGGGGCACCACCAACTGCTCTACCCCCACGCCCCGTATTTCATCTACCCGGTAGAGTAAATCTTGCTTAAGAGCGAAATGGGGGTACCTTACCTGGGCACCGGGCAGCTGTGCCACCCCGTCAACTACTGTCACCCGACTCCGGGCATGTATTAACGTAGGGTCCTGGAGCTGGGCTGTCCCAAACGTATCCGGGGACGCCTCCAACTCCGGGATGGGCTCGACCATCTCAGCCTCTCCTGCCAATACCTCTAGGGGTGACCTATCGGGTTCACACTCTGTCCCTATCATGGTGACCCCTACGGCAGGCGTCCCGGATTCAGGATTGTAGGGCTCAGGTCCCGGACTGACCAATATCTGAGGGGACTTAGGGGGTCCCCTCCATAAAGTCCAAAAATAGGGCAGATCCCTTCCTAGGATCACGTCATAAGGAAGAGTGTTAAGAAGTCCCACCTCATGTTGCACCTGACCGCAAGGTGCTGTGATGGTGACAATCCCCGTGGGATAGTCTCGGCGGTCCCCATGTATGCAAACCACCCCCACGGTACGTCCTGTGGCCTTTACTTTAGCCCTCAAGGTGGATCGCACAAGGGTCACTAAGCTTCCGGAATCCAACAATCCTGTAACCGGACATCCATTCACTTGTATTTGGCACAAGTGGGGCTCCGTCTCTGGGGAGACCAGGTCAGCGGTACACACCACCTGAGCATACATTGAACCCCGCCGGGTAACCCCACAATCCATGGGCTCCGTGGTGAGTGGACACTGGGCTTCCATATGTCCCACCTGCTGGCACCGCCAACATCTAATAGGGAAGGAAACCCCCTTGACGGGTTGTCGTTTAGGGTACAGAACCTTCCGGACCTCAGGAACGGCGGGCGCGGCCTCAGACGGGACGGTAGGGGACTCCTGCACCGTTGTCAGCGGTGGGTCCTTGGCCCTAGGCTTGGAGGGGCCGGACCGACGGGCGGTACGCAAAGTCTCAGTGTCCCGTATCAAGTCCTGCGTAGCCACATGCCGCTCTACCAGGGACACTAATTGGTCGAGGGTACTCGGGTCACCCTGTCCTACCCACTGTTGAACGGTGACGGGTAAAGTGCGCACAAACCGATCAACTACTACCCTTTCCACCATTTGCGCCGGGCTCAGAGTGTCAGGCTGCAACCACTTTTTTACAAGATGCAACAAGTCATAGGCCTGGGAGCGTACGGGTTTGGCTTCCTCATAGAACCACTGATTTACCCGCTGAGCCCGTACATAGGTATTCACCCCCAACCGAGCCAGTATTTCGGCTTTCAGGGTCACATAGTCAATGGCGTCCTCGGTACAGAGGTCCAGGTACGCTTTTTGGGGTTCCCCCGTCAGATAGGGCGACAATACCTCAGCCCACTGGGGGTCGGCAGCTTTTCCCGCTCGGCCACCCGCTCAAACACCGCCAGGAACGCTTCCACATCATCCCCCGGGGTCATCTTTTGCAACGCTTGTGTCACCGCTTTCCGGACGCTGCCGTCGTCACCCGGTCCCGGGGTTGTTGCTGCCGGTCCGGCACGGATCGACTTGGCCAGGAGAACCATCTGTTCTTGGTGCCTTTTTTCCTGCACTTGCAAGAATTGCTGCTGACGTTCCAACGCCCGGAGCAGGTGTGCATTGATCTGTTGCTGCTGTTCATTAGCCTGCTGTTGCTGTGCATTAGCCTGAGCCAGCTGCTTTAGTATGTCCTCCATGGCATCACCGGGTTTTGGCTGTAGTATAGCCGCTCGAATCCAGGACATGTACTACCGGGTCACCAGGGATGGATGCTACACCTCACCGGGCTGGCATGCCCGCCGATTCTCCACCATATGTGAGGTAGCGTGGTCGGCTGCGCAGCAGAAGACACGGGATCCAGGCATTAAGGTTCACAGCACACGGTTTAATGTCCAAACAAAAGTCCACAACAATATACATGTGCCTCTCCAGCAGAGAACTCAGGGAGTTCTGTTCACTCCCTCACACCCGGCACACCTGCCCTCGTTCCTGTTTCCATTTAACCCTTCCTTCAGCCTGTAGGGAAACAGCATTAACCCTGGAGTGGATCTACTTTCTATCATGGAGTGAGCACAACCGGGGCGAGACATACCGGCCGTCATAGATAACCCCGGTCACAGTCTCACATGTATATACAGAGCAGATATGGTACTAGTGACTAGTGTATATACAGAGCAGATATGGTACTAGTGACTAGTGTATATACAGAGCAGATATGGTACTAGTGACTAGTGTATATACAGAGCAGATATGGTACTAGTGACTAGTGTATATACAGAGCAGATATGGTACTAGTGACTAGTGTATATACAGAGCAGATATGGTACTAGTGACTAGTGTATATACAGAGCAGATATGGTACTAGTGACTAGTGTATATACAGAGCAGATATGGTACTAGTGACTAGTGTATATACAGAGCAGATATGGTACTAGTGACTAGTGTATATACAGAGCAGATATGGTACTAGTGTATATACAGAGCAGATATGGTGCTAGTGTATATACAGAGCAGATATGGTGCTAGTGTATATACAGAGCAGATATGTACTAGTGACTAGTGTATATACAGAGCAGATATGGTACTAGTGACTAGTGTATATACAGAGCAGATATGGCACTAGTGACTAGTGTATATACAGAGCAGATATGGTACTAGTGACTAGTGTATATACAGAGCAGATATGGTACTAGTGACTAGTGTATATACAGAGCAGATATGGTACTAGTGACTAGTGTATATACAGAGCAGATATGGTACTAGTGACTAGTGTATATACAGAGCAGATATGGTACTAGTGACTAGTGTATATACAGAGCAGATATGGTACTAGTGTATATACAGAGCAGATATGGTACTAGTGACTAGTGTATATACAGAGCAGATATGGTACTAGTGTATATACAGAGCAGATATGGTACTAGTGACTAGTGTATATACAGAGCAGATATGGTACTAGTGACTAGTGTATATACAGAGCAGATATGGTACTAGTGACTAGTGTATATACAGAGCAGATATGGTACTAGTGACTAGTGTATATACAGAGCAGATATGGTACTAGTGACTAGTGTATATACAGAGCAGATATGGTACTAGTGACTAGTGTATATACAGAGCAGATATGGTACTAGTGACTAGTGTATATACAGAGCAGATATGGTACTAGTGACTAGTGTATATACAGAGCAGATATGGTACTAGTGACTAGTGTATATACAGAGCAGATATGGTACTAGTGACTAGTGTATATACAGAGCAGATATGGTACTAGTGACTAGTGTATATACAGAGCAGATATGGTACTAGTGACTAGTGTATATATAGAGCAGATATGGTACTAGTGACTAGTGTATATACAGAGCAGATATGGTACTAGTGACTAGTGTATATACAGAGCAGATATGGTACTAGTGACTAGTGTATATACAGAGCAGATATGGTACTAGTGACTAGTGTATATACAGAGCAGATATGGTACTAGTGTATATACAGAGCAGATATGGTACTAGTGACTAGTGTATATACAGAGCAGATATGGTACAAGTGACTAGTGTATATACAGAGCAGATATGGTACTAGTGACTAGTGTATATACAGAGCAGATATGGTACTAGTGACTAGTGTATATACAGAGCAGATATGGTACTAGTGTATATACAGAGCAGATATGGTACTAGTGACTAGTGTATATACAGAGCAGATATGATACTAGTGTATATACAGAGCAGATATGGTACTTGTGTATATACAGAGCAGATATATATTACTAGTGTATATACAGAGCAGATATGGTACTAGTGTATATACAGAGCAGATATGGTACTAGTGTATATACAGAGCAGATATGGTACTAGTGTATATACAGAGCAGATATGATACTAATGTATATACAGAGCAGATACAGTACTACTATATATACAGAGCAGATATGATACTAGTGTATATACAGAGCAGATATAGTACTGGCATATATACAGAGCAGATATGATACTAGTGTATATACGGAGCAGATATGATACTAATGTATATACAGAGCAGATATAGTACTACTATATATACAGAGCAGATATGATACTAGTGTATATACAGAGCAGTGAGAGTACTTCCCAATATATTATTCATAGAAGTAATAATATAGTCACAGCAGTAATTTAGTATGTGCAGAAGTGATATCAGTGATATTGTGTTTACTCTAGCGCTCATACGTTGTGACATTCATTGTAGTGGTGACACTGATAACATAGTAGTGTTAATGGTGACGTATACAGTGACTGAAATAAGTATTGAACACGTCACCAATTTTCCAAGTAAATATACAGTTAGGTCCAGAAATATTTGGACAGTGACACAAGTTTTGTTATTTTAGCTGTTTACAAAAACATGTTCAGAAATACAATTATATATATAATATGGGCTGAAAGTGCACACTCCCAGCTGCAATATGAGAGTTTTCACATCCAAATCGGAGAAAGGGTTTAGGAATCATAGCTCTGTAATGCATAGCCTCCTCTTTTTCACGGGACCAAAAGTAATTGGACAAGGGACTCTAAGGGCTGCAATTAACTCTGAAGGCGTCTCCCTGGTTAACCTGTAATCAATGAAGTAGTTAAAAGGTCTGGGGTTGATTACAGGTGTGTGGTTTTGCATTTGGAAGCTGTTGCTGTGACCAGACAACATGCGGTCTAAGGAACTCTCAATTGAGGTGAAGCAGAACATCCTGAGGCTGAAAAAAAAGAAAAAATCCATCAGAGAGATAGCAGACATGCTTGGAGTAGCAAAATCAACAGTCGGGTACATTCTGAGAAAAAAAGAATTGACTGGTGAGCTTGGGAACTCAAAGGCCTGGGCGTCCACGGATGACAACAGTGGTGGATGATCGCCGCATACTTTCTTTGGTGAAGAAGAACCCGTTCACAACATCAACTGAAGTCCAGAACACTCTCAGTGAAGTAGGTGTATCTGTCTCTAAGTCAACAGTAAAGAGAAGACTCCATGAAAGTAAATACAAAGGGTTCACATCTGGATGCAAACCATTCATCAATTCCAAAAATAGACAGGCCAGAGTTAAATTTGCTGAAAAACACCTCATGAAGCCAGCTCAGTTCTGGAAAAGTATTCTATGGACAGATGAGACCAAGATCAACCTGTACCAGAATGATGGGAAGAAAAAAGTTTGGAGAAGAAAGGGAACGGCACATGATCCAAGGCACACCACATCCTCTGTAAAACATGGTGGAGGCAACGTGATGGCATGGGCATGCATGGCTTTCAATGGCACTGGGTCACTTGTGTTTATTGATGACATAACAGCAGACAAGAGTAGCCGGATGAATTCTGAAGTGTACCGGGATATACTTTCAGCCCAGATTCAGCCAAATGCCGCAAAGTTGATCGGACGGCGCTTCATAGTACAGATGGACAATGACCCCAAGCATACAGCCAAAGCTACCCAGGAGTTCATGAGTGCAAAAAAGTGGAACATTCTGCAATGGCCAAGTCAATCACCAGATCTTAACCCAATTGAGCATGCATTTCACTTGCTCAAATCCAGACTTAAGACGGAAAGACCCACAAACAAGCAAGACCTGAAGGCTGCGGCTGTAAAGGCCTGGCAAAGCATTAAGAAGGAGAAAACCCAGCGTTTGGTGATGTCCATGGGTTCCAGACTTAAGGCAGTGATTGCCTCCAAAGGATTCGCAACAAAATATTGAAAATAAAAATATTTTGTTTGGGTTTGGTTTATTTGTCCAATTACTTTTGACCTCCTAAAATGTGGAGTGTTTGTAAAGAAATGTGTACAATTCCTACAATTTCTATCAGATATTTTTGTTCAAACCTTCAAATTAAACGTTACAATCTGCACTTGAATTCTGTTGTAGAGGTTTCATTTCAAATCCAATGTGGTGGCATGCAGAGCCCAACTCGCGAAAATTGTGTCACTGTCCAAAGATTTCTGGACCTAACTGTATTTCTAAAAGTGCTATTGAGTTGAATTTCTCACCGGATGTTGGTAACAACCCATCCAATCCACACAGGCAAAGAGATCAAACCATAAATGTCCATAAATGAAGTTGTGTAATAATGAGAAATGACACAGGAAGAAAAGTATTGAACACATGAAGAAAGAGAGCTGCAAAAAGAAATGGAAAGTCATGGCACCAGATGAACTCTGTCAGTAATTAGAAAGCAATCCTGCCACTTGGTGAAAAATAATATCAGCTGGTTCAATTGATGGCCTATAAAAAGGTGCTACACAACAAACATCTCATAATGGGTAAAACCAGTGAGCTGTCTCGAGATCTTTGCAACCTTATTGTTGCAAAACATACTGATGGCATTGGTTATAGAAGAATCTCTAAACTACTGAAGCCTCAGGTGAGCAGTGTTTGGGTCATAATCCGGAAGTAGAAAGAACATAATTTCACCATAACCGGTCGCAACCAGGTGCTCCCCACAATATTTCAGACAGGGGGATGAAAAGAATCAGAAGAGTTGTCCAAGAGCCAAGGACCACCTGTGGAGAGCTACAGAAAGACCTGGAATCAGCAGGTACAATTGAGTAAAAGAAAATAATAAGTAATGCACTCACCCTGCATGGCTTGTATGCACGCTCCGGTATGCACGCTCCGGTATGCACGCTCCGGTATGCACGCTCCGGTATGCACCCTCCTGTATGCACGCTCCTGTATGCACCCTCCTGTATGCACGCTCCTGTATGCACCCTCCTGTATGCACCCTCCTGTATGCACGCTCCTGTATGCACGCTCCTGTATTCACCCTCCTGTATGCACCCTCCTGTATGCACGCTCCTGTATGCACGCTCCTGTATGCACCCTCCTGTATGCACCCTCCTGTATGCACCCTCCTGTATGCACCCTCCTGTATGCACGCTCCTGTATGCACGCTCCTGTATGCACCCTCCTGTATGCACCCTCCTGTATGCACCCTCCTGTATGCACGCTCCTGTATGCACCCTCCTGTATGCACCCTCCTGTATGCACGCTCCTGTATGCACGCTCACCATGCAAGACTCCATTGCTGAACAAGAAGCAAGTTCAAAGTTTGCTCAACAACATTTAGACAAGCCTGTGAGATACTGGGAGAATATAGTCTGGTCAGATGAAAGCAAAATTAAACTCTTTGGATGCCATAATACACCATGTTTGGAGGCCAAAAGATATCTCATATCATCCGAAAAACACCAACAGTGAAAAGTGGAGGTGGGAACATCATGGTGTGGGGCTGTTTTTCAGCATATGACACTGTGAAACTTCATATAATTGAAGAAAGGATGAATGGACAAATGTACCGAGACATTCTTGATAAAAATTTCCCACCTACCAGGATGATGAAGATTAAACGAGGGTGGACATATGATATCAGGAAGACAATGACCCAAACACACAGACAAGGAAACTCTCAAATGGTGTCAGAAAAAGAAAATAAAGCTAGAATGGCAGAGCGATCACCTGACCTGAATCCAATAGAAAATGTATGGAAGGAACTAAAGCTCAGAGTTCCTAGAAGGATTTGAAGAGTGTTTGTGCGGAAGAATGGACCCATTCACAGCTGAGCAATGCATGCCTGTAGTTTCTCCATACAGGAGGCGTCTGGAAGCTTCATCACCAAGTATTAAATAAATTTCAGTAACGTGTTCAATGCTTTTTCCTCATTATTACACAATTTATGGACATCTATTGTTTGGTTTCTTTGCCTGTTTAGATTGGATGGGTTGTTCCTGACATCTGGAGAGAAAATCATGTCAATAGCAGCCCTAAAAATAGATTTAGGGAGAAAGCTGTTGACGTGTTCAATACTTATTTCATCCTGTATACATACATGCTGAACTGTATAACTACTTATCCCCTATGAAAGGGACGACGAGAGCCGGGCAATAATGTTTAGAAAATTCTGCACTTTGCATCTTACAGCCTATTAGTTGTGCCCATAAATCTTTTTTTGGATATTAATACAGTTAAGCATGGTAGTGCCCGCTCATCACTAGTTACGAGTACTGAGCACCCGAGCATGGTAGTGCCCGCTCATCACTAGTTACAAGTACTGAGCACCCGAGCATGGTAGTGCCCACTCATCACTAGTTACGAGTACTGAGCACCTGAGCATGGTAGTGCCCTCTCATCACTAGTTACGAGTACTGAGCACCTGAGCATGGTAGTGCCCGCTCATCACTAGTTACGAGTACAGAGCACCCGAGCATGGTAGTGCCCGCTCATCACTAGTTACGAGTACTGAGCACCCGAACATGGTAGTGCCCGCTCATCACTAGTTACGAGTACTGAGCACCTGAGCATGGTAGTGCCCGTTCATCACTAGATACGAGTACTGAGCACCTGAGCATGGTAGTGCCCGCTCATCACTAGTTACGAGTACTGAGCACCCAAGCATGGTAGTGCCCGCTCATCACTAGTTACGAGTACAGAGCACCTGAGCATGGTAGTGCCCGCTCATCACTAGTTACGAGTACAGAGCACCCGAGCATGGTAGTGCCCGCTCATCACTAGTTACGAGTACTGAGCACCCGAACATGGTAGTGCCCGCTCATCACTAGTTACGAGTACTGAGCACCTGAGCATGGTAGTGCCCGTTCATCACTAGATACGAGTACTGAGCACCTGAGCATGGTAGTGCCCGCTCATCACTAGTTACGAGTACTGAGCACCCAAGCATGGTAGTGCCCGCTCATCACTAGTTACGAGTACAGAGCACCTGAGCATGGTAGTGCCCGCTCATCACTAGTTACGGGTACTGAGCACCTGAGCATGGTAGTGCCCGCTCATCACTAGTTACGAGTACAGAGCACCTGAGCATGGTAGTGCCCGCTCATCACTAGTTACCAGTACAGAGCACCTGAGCATGGTAGTGCCCGCTCATTACTAGTTACGAGTACAGAGCACCCAAGCATGGTAGTGCCCGCTCATCACTGGTTACGAGTACCGAGCACCCGAGCATGGTAGTGCCCGCTCATCACTGGTTACGAGTACCGAGCACCTGAGCATGGTAGTGCCCGCTCATCACTAGTTACGAGTACAGAGCACCTGAGCATGGTAGTACCCGCTCATCACTAGTTACGAGTACTGAGCACCTGAGCATGGTGGTGCCCGCTCATCACTAGTTACGAGTACTGAGCACCTGAGCATGGTGGTGCCCGCTCATCACTAGTTACGAGTACCGAGCACCCGAGCATGGTAGTGCCCGCTCATCACTAGTTACGAGTACTGAGCACCTGAGCATGGTAGTGCTCGCTCATCACTAGTTACGAGTACTGAGCACCTGAGCATGGTAGTGCTCACTCATCACTAGTTATGAGTACTGAGCACCTGAGCATGGTAGTGCCTGCTCATCACTAGTTACGAGTACTGAGCACCTGAGCATGGTAGTGCCCGCTCATCACTAGTTACCAGTACAGAGCACTGGAGCATGGTAGTGCTCGCTCATCACTAGTTACGAGTACAGAGCACCCGAGCATGGTAGTGCTCGCTCATCACTAGTTACGAGTACCGAGCACCCGAGCATGGTAGTGCCCGCTCATCACTAGTTACGAGTACCGAGCACCCGAGCATGGTAGTGCCCGCTCATCACTAGTTACGAGTACAGAGCACCCGAGCATGGTAGTGCCCACTCATCACTAGTTACAAGTACAGAGCACCCGAGCATGGTAGTGCTCGCTCATCACTAGTTACGAGCACTGAGCACCCGAGCATGGTAGTGCCCGCTCATCACTAGTTACGAGTACCGAGCACCCGAGCATGGTAGTGCCCACTCATCACTAGTTACAAGTACAGAGCACCCGAGCATGGTAGTGCTCGCTCATCACTAGTTACAAGTACAGAGCACCCGAGCATGGTAGTGCTCGCTCATCACTAGTTACAAGTACAGAGCACCCGAGCATGGTAGTGCCCGCTCATCACTAGTTACGAGTACCGAGCACCCGAGCATGGTAGTGCCCACTCATCACTAGTTACAAGTACAGAGCACCCGAGCATGGTAGTGCCCGCTCATCACTAGTTACGTGCACTGAGCACCCAAGCATGGTAGTGCTCACTCATCACTAGTTACGAGTACTGAGCACTCGAGCATGGTAGTGCCCGCTCATCACTAGTTACGAGTACTGAGCACCCGAGCATGATAGTGCTCACTCATCACTAGTTACGAGTACTGAGCACCCGAGCATGGTAGTGCCCGCTCATCACTAGCTACGAGTACTGAGCACTCGAGCATGGTAGTGCCCGCTCATCACTAGTTACGAGCACTGAGCACCCGAGCATGGTAGTGGTTATGTGATCACATGTATGCAACTTGCACTGTCTCCTGCGTTTCACTTCTATTGAGAAAAGACAAATGAGACTAGTCGGCAATCGCTCGAGCAATGCAGGGGACTCATGACAATGTGCACATTGCACACTGTCACGATGCAGCAGTCATATAGAGATGCTGGATTCAATCTGTGCTCTATTTCCACTTGCTCACTGTTGATGGAAACTAAAACAAGTGATACATATCTTCCTGTCTTTTCTGCTTACAGCAGGACTTTCCAATCATCCATGATGGCTTCTTCATCTTCATCTAACATAGAAGATGAAAGTTTAAAAGGCTGTGAAATCTACGTGCAAAAATTCAACATCCAACAAATCTTGAAGGAATGTATCGTGAACCTGTGCATTGCGAAACCTGAGCGCCCCATGAAGTTCCTGAGGGAGCATTTTGAGAAACTCGAAAAGGTGAGTAGTCGAGGGGGAGGGCGAGGGGGTACTTTATGTATTGTCATCATTTCTCAGAATATATAACAAGCAGCTGAAGTCTTAAACCTTTATATTTGAAGGAGCCACATGATATTTTCTTGTGTTAGATACTTTTCTTGAGCCACGTGATATTTTCTTACTTTAGATACTTTTTTTGAGCCACGTGACATTTTCTTACTTTAGATACTTTTCTTGAGCCACGTGATATTTTCTTACTTTAGATACTTTTCTTGAGCCACGTGACATTTTCTTACTTTAGATACTTTTCTTGAGCCACGTGACATTTTCTTACTTTAGATACTTTTCTTGAGCCACGTGACATTTTCTTACTTTAGATACTTTTCTTGAGCCACGTGATATTTTCTTTTCTTGAACCACGTTATATTTTCTTACTTTAGATACTTTTCTTGAGCCACGTGATATTTTCTTTTCTTGAACCACGTGATATTTTCTTACTTTAGATACTTTTCTTGAGCCACGTGATATTTTCTTTTCTTGAACCACGTTATATTTTCTTACTTTAGATACTTTTCTTGAGCCACGTGATATTTTCTTACCTTAGATACTTTTCTTGAGCCACGTGATTTTTTTCTTGCTTGAGATACTTTTCTTGAGCCACGTGATATTTTCTTACCTTAGATACTTTTCTTGAGCCACGTGATTTTTTCTTGCTTGAGATACTTTTCTTGAGCCACGTGATACTTTCTTACTTGAGATAGTTTTTTTGAGCCACATGATATTTTTTCTTCTTGAGCCACGTGATATTCTTTTGCTTGAGCCACATGATATTTCCATGTCCAGCTATGTATGTGTAAAGCTAAATTCCAAATTCCACTGACTTTCTCTTCCTTGGAATGCATTGTGAGTACTCAGGTGACATTTAGAAATAAGCCGTCTTAAAGGTCGAGCCCCTAACAATCATACAGTGCTGGGATATCTTAGTGCGTTGAGAAAACCCTTCTTAGGTCTTCTTTAGACGTCCGTGATTTTTCATGTTTGTGAAAAAAAAAAGATTTCTATTGATGCGCTGGATCCGATTTTCATCAGTGGTTGGACGCTGCGGTTTTCAGTTTGGATCAGTGATGTTCTTGTATGTCAAAAAAACAAAGGAGCTGGAATAATCTTCTACCTATCCTCCATAGTGGCAAAGATGGACGGCACAGGGATCGCTCACTGTTGTCATCCGGCAGATTTACTCAAACCCATAGACTTGGATGGGTGATTTTGATCTGTGACTCGGATGAAATATTCCAGCTTGCCACTGGTGAGGAGACTTTAAGCCACAGTGATATGCAAATTGTCTCTTCAGTTAGGAAGTAGATGACCTTTAGTGCCACCTATTGGAGGTGATTGCTACCACCAATAGGTGGCACTAGAGTTCGTCTACTTTCTAACTGAAGAGACAATTTGCATATTTCCCAGAGGAGTATTACGGCTTAAAGTCTCCTCACCACTGGCATGCTGGAATGGTGTGTTAGTCTCCACAAGGAGAACAGCTTCCCCTTAGACCCCATTATAGCTTCTCATACGGCCAGATCAGATCTCATACTTTGCACTGCCGAGGGACAACCATCCTGAATAACCGTGTCTGCAAATTGAGGTTCTGATCGTTCATAAATCCTAAGGGGTACTTTGCACGCTGCGACATCACTAGCCGATGCTTGCGATGCCAAACACGATAGTACCCGCCCCGTCGCAGCTGCGATCTCTTGTGATAGCTTCCGTAGCGAACATTATCGCTACGGCAGCTTCACACGCACTTACCTGCCCTGCGACGTCGCTCTGGCCTGTGACCCGCCTCCTTCCTAAGGGGGCGGGTCGTGTGGCGTCACAGCGACGTCACACGGCAGCCGTCCAATAGAAGCGGAGGGGCGAAGATGAGCGGGACGTAAACATCCTGCCCACCTCCTTCTTTCCTTCCTTACCTGCCTCCACCGGCTATGCGGAGATGTTCCTCGCTCCTGCGGCTTCACACACAGCGATGTGTGCTGCCGCAGGAACGACGAACAACATCGTATCTCCTATTGGTGCGACATTATGTAAATGTCCTACACTACACAGATCACCGATTTACGACGCTTTTGCGATTGTTTATTGCCGCATCTAGGCTTTACACGTTGCGACGTCGTTACCGGCGCCGGATGTGTGTCACTTTTGATTTGACCCCGACGAGATCGCAGTAGCGATGTCGCAGCGTACAAAAGTACAATAAGTCATATGAAAAAGCTCGTTAAAAGATTACTTTTGACTTTTAGCATTGCTACTTCCATGAGGTAGCACTAGAGTTCTCCTACACTTCTATATGGATTCCTGGTTGCTGATAATACCTTATGTGTTATAATAGACAGGGTGGTCCAAAGGTAGGTGGACAGTATGTGTAATAGGGTTATCAAATATGGTGTAAAGTGAAACTGACTCAGTTGCCCTTAGCAACCAATCAGATTCCACCTTTCATTTTCCAAAGAGTCTGTGAAGAATGAAAGGTGGAATCTGATTGGTTGCTAAGGGCAACTAAGTTAGTTTCACTTTACACCATGTTTGATAACCCTATTACACATACTACCCACCTATTTTTGGACCTCCCTATATATATATATATATATATATATATATATTTATACTTATTTATTTTTTTTTTACCAATATAGTCTCTGTGAGAGGAGGTAAATTTTGGATTTCTCTATGGAGACTATTGGCTATACTGTAGTTTACAAAGCACGTGACACCATCTACAGGTCATCGTTGGTCACTGCACCCTGTGATTGTAGATGAGTATTTGAGTAGAAACTTAGAAGTTCTCCTTACAAAAAAAAGTTTTTTTTTAATTCTGATCAAGCCGTTGGTGTTCTCCCTTTAATTGCGTGTAGTCCCCAAAATATATTGGTATAATAATTGTTTTTCCATTTAATTGGCAGAATACTCTATCCAATAGTAGGGAAATTTAAATTCTGTCGAATTTTACGAGGTCAGAATTTGTAATAGTGGCTCTAAGCCCTGGCGGCTCTACATATGGCTTTCATGGATAGGCTTTGGTGTAGCTACTCCAACTATCAGGTCCCAGGGGAGCACAGGCCTTCACATTTTAACCCACGTGGATATGGACTTACAGAGGGGACCCTGGGTTGAGTCTTCAGAGCAGCTGACGGCTGGTGGAGCAGGCTGGCAGAAATGGTCAGGTTGCTGTGTCAGAACCAGGGACAAAATCGTAAACTGGGCCTGAGAGTCAAACTGGCTAAACAGCAAGAGTAAATCAGAGCTAGTATGAAGTATGACTGACGCGCATAAAGTAGAATATGTCCATACATAATGCGTGACAGACACAATCAGACCAACGGGCGTTTGATGCACTTCCAAAAACTCCAAAAAAAGGGGGAAACACCAGGGACACAATACCATGGAGGTCCCTCCCACAAGGGAGTGGGTGAGGGGGCACCTCTTGCACTCACCTCAAGCCGACTCATGAGCTCCCTAGCATCCCTATACAGGTTCTTTCAACCTGTCAGCGAGCAGGATACCTGGGTCCCTCAGCTGGGCCTAAACTCACCCTGCCTAGTGACTAGGCCAACGAGTAAACTAGACTCGTCACTCAACTAATAAACACCGAGGGAAAGGAAAGACAGACAGGGGAATAAACAGAAGGATGCAAAACACCAAACTTCACCGTAACAGACTGACTCTATAGTAGCAGGTGGATGGGCACAGGAGAAAACCTCAGCAGTTCCTTCCACCAGGGTGGCCAGAGAAGAAATGAATTCTAACAGCAGCAAGTACTGCAGAGAAAACTCCAGTATTTAACCTTAAAGGGAACCAATCATCAGGATTTTCGTGTATAAGCTGCAGCCAGTGCAGTACTGGCACTATCATGCACAGTGTGTACATACCATTGGGGTACAGCTCGGGTGTTTAGGCAGTGAAATTCATCTTTATAAAGTTTGAAATTTCGTGCACTTTTTGATTGACGTGTGCACCTCTCTGTTAATGTCCAGGCGGGTTATGCAGGAGTTCCCCGCCCCCCACCAGCCTGTTCCTCCCTCTCTCCTGATGTCCGGGCGGGTTATGCACGTGTTCCCCGCCCCCCCGCGCCGCCTGTTCCTCCCTCCCTCCCTCTGGCTGTATGTAAATATCTAATCTTCAGAAACATGGCGCCGGAGTGGGCCTCTGCGCATAGCGCTTATCTCCGGCGCCATGTTTCTGAAGCCCCCGCATTACACAACTTGGTGTCTGAGAGGGCGGCGCCACAGCGATGTCTCACCGGCTGGTGTGTTGGCCCGGTGTCCTGGGGCGGCACGATACAGGAGCAGCAGGTAATCGCGTCCTCCGATCAGCTGTTCTGCAGTCCTGTTGTGATCGCGCTCGCTCCTGCGGTCACAACGGGATCTGAAGGAGCGAGGGCGCATGCTCCGCCCTCTAACACCAAGCTGTGTGATGCGTGCTTCAGAAACATGGCGCCGGAGATAAGCGCTGTGCGCAGAGGCCCACTCCGGCGCCGTGTTTCTGAAGATTAGATATTTACATACAGCCAGAGGGAGGGAGGGAGGAACAGGCGGCGCGGGGGGGCGGGGAACACGTGCATAACCCGCCCGGACATCAGGAGAGAGGGAGGAACAGGCTGGTGGGGGGGCGGGGAACTCCTGCATAACCCGCCCGGACATTAACAGAGAGATGCACACGTCAATCAAAAAGTGCACGAAATTTCAAACTTTATAAAGTTGTATTTCACTGCCTAAACACCCGAGCTGCACCCCAATGGTATGTACACACTGTGCATGATAGTGCCAGTACTGCACTGGCTGCAGCTTATACACGAAAATCCTGATGATTGGTTCCCTTTAATGTGTGTGGGCTCAAAGCAACAACAGCTGACTTGCACTACTCCGAGCTGCTGACAACAAAATTGAACTTAATGCTAAAGACAAGGAAACCTCATTTAGGAGGCCCCAGTCCTAAGGCTGTCACTAGTCTCAAAACAGCAGGGGGATGACGTGACAATAACTGGCAACTCCCAGAAGTAAGTTGGGTGTTTTAGTATGGCGTGGTGCTGTCCCATTTGTCAAAACAATGAGCTGATTACTGCACTCCTACTGCCAGACTATGTGGTCTAATCTTTGTGGCTGGACTGTTACGTCCCCACTGGAGTCCGCTCCAGCGACTTCTACTTCGATCACCAGGCGATGCCATGTTCCTGCCGTGGATAGTGCTGGTGATAGGAGAGGAGTCGATGCCAGCAGCGCTGGTGGGCGTAGGCTCCACTCATCCACTGGGCTGGGTTTCCTTGGGATCAGCAGTACCACTGGCTGACTGTAGGTGGCGTGTGTCTTCCAGCTGAAGTTACCATCATTGCTGCAACCAATGGGAAGACACCACACACTTCTTATTCCCCCTCCTGTCTGCTGGTCACTGCCAGAGATAGTTCTGATTTTCTGGTTCCTGTCCTGCCCTGTTCTGTTTAGTGATGCTGGTGTTCTGACTTCTGCTTGTTTCCTGACTACCCTCCTGCCTGCTCTTTATGTACCTCGCTGCCTGATCCGGATTTGACCTCTGCTTTATGTTCTGTTTACGTCCTTGCCTACCGGTTCTGTCCCTGTTCTGCAATTCCTGGTTTGACCCTGCCTGACTACTACTCTCATCGGACTGCAGCCTTCCACAGGTAGTGATCTCCAGGGCTCTGTGTAATTCCAAATCCCTATATAGGGGTTAAAGGGTTTCAGGGTTCTGGGGGTCCTGCTTGGTGAGTGGCTTCCCTCTAGCCTGTCCATTACAGCCCGTCTTAGTCTGTGGCTCCAGGCAGACATTACATGGACAGAGCCTGCACCACCCAGAGCTTGAGGCAGGAGCAGGTCCAGGAGGACATGTGGCACTAAATAATTGTCACCTAAGCAAATAGCTCGTTCTGCAGACTTCCCTTTTCACGTTCTTCCTCTTTTATGTGTTTGAACGATGTATTCTCCGTCCAGTGTCTGTCAATGGAGGGCAATGACACAGAAAGAGGAAGAGAGCAGGGATTTCTGGCAGGGAGAAGTCTAGGTGTGCTCGCTTGGTCCATCAGCATTCACTTATGGGATCACGACCTATAGCTTTGCCGGCAGTCCCTTCCCATGTAGCCGCGTCCTATAAGGGATGGGAGAACTGATGCTGGATGTCAGGACCTGACGGTGACCTTATGTGCATGAGAGGAGCCCATTCATCCCTGATGAGGGGAACCAAAGTTCGTTCGGTATGTTGGACAGGGTTACCTTCGGATATATCAGTGGAGTGGGAGGAATATGGCAGATACTTCTCTTCTTTTCCCTATACCACACATAGGAATAGCTGGAGGGGGCTGGGTGGTGGAGGCCATCACATTTTGCTATATGTAAGTGCTCACCTATAGATGATGTTTGGGACATCGTTATCAGTGACCACAAGTAAGCGGCACTGTCCGATAGCAATCTGAGTTTGTGGAAAATCCATCCTTCATCATATAGATGTCACGATCGATCGTCTCTCTGTTGTAGAGACTAGTGATGGGTGCTAGGAGAGGGTTAATGTTTGCATTCCTTGCCAGCAAGCATGTCTTCACCTCCTCAGGTGTTTCCGGTTTCGGACCACTCCCAGTCCCTATACATACCCTCTTCTCCCAGCAGATGGTGCCGGTTATATTCATTCAGTTAGAACCTTGGAGGTCTGGAGGTGAAAGGAGCTGGAGGAGCCCTCTCTTCTACTTGTGTTGGCTGCAGGAGTCTGTGGTGTGCTTTGTGTGGTGTGGTTGTCTGTTTACTTCCTCCCTTTTATGTTATTTTCCCCTCCTTTTGTATGTGATTTCCTTGTGTGCAAGTTTTTGTTTTTTCCCCTTTCCGTGAGTGTAGTTGTGGGGTTTGTGTTTACAGTCCAAGCTCACCCATTGTGCGGAGATGGAGGGGAGTTACATCAGGGCTTGGACAGGAGTTAGGGTCATGCTGGCGACTCAGACCTCACCACCATCAAGCGTACCTCTGAACTAAGGGACAGCGCAGGATACCCAATCTGAGAGGCAGCCTAGGTGTCGCTCCTATCATCTGATCCCTGTGACAATAGATGTTGCCTGAATACTTTTTTGGTTGACAGATTCCCCTATACATGTGCTTATTTGCTTCCTACATGTGTTTTAAAGGGGGAGAAAGGAAGGAAAGACATTACGAGACGTCTTTATGCTGCTTATCTCCCCTGAGAACAGAGGAATTGGGCAGTAAAGTTCAGCATGAACTGTCATCGGGTCAAAAGTGGCTACTGTTAGTCTTATTTTATTCCCCTGGGTACTGTATTACGTTACCATACGGCTCCAGAGGTATTTTTTACTTTTTATTTTGTGCTAGTTTTTATGGTTGTTCCAAGAGGATGTGTCTTGCTGAGTAATTATGCAAAGTAGCCTAAAGGCACACCCCCAAGGAGCCCTATGAGTCACGCCCCCTTGTAAAGACCATAAAAAGGTCCATATCTCTAGAACCAGAAGGGTATATAGTTTTTTTTAAGCAAAAATGCAGTGTGTAAACAAGCCCTATGGTGGAGTTTAAGGAAAAAAAGAAACTGAATACTGACGGGCACAGCAGGAATAAAATAAGGACCAAAAACTGGTAACTTTTGATCTGGTGACAGTCCTCTTTACAGGGGTTATTTGTTTATGGCACCTACATAAGGAGTAGCGCAGCAAAGCATCATGCCTACTTGGAGCTATGGAAGCATTGTGTCCTAAGGTCTCTTAGTGCCAATAATAAAGAACTCAGAGTATAATAATAATCTGTTATTACCTTTTATGTATTAGATCTGTTACTTTTAATGCTTAATATCTTACTGGAATTCTTTTTTTTTGTGACCTGTAATACCAACTTCCACCATGGCCCGTGGGCAATTTTCCTCATAGATTCCAATGCAACAGCGCCCCCATCCCTAATGTGACATTCGTTTAGAAACTCGTCTCCCATCAAGATGTTTAATTAATCGGAGATCAGTTATATTACTTTATTCACCTTGGATCAGAATCTGTAATTACTTTCATATTAAATAACACGAGACAAAGAACCCCCCCCCCCCAAAAAAAAACCCTCAAAAAACAGAAAAATGTTAATCTTTCCGGGATTTTATCCTGCGCCACGTTTCAATTTCTAAATGAGCTTCATTAAAATAAAATGAAATCTAAATGCAGAACATGATGATGATGATGATGAGCTCTTATAGACGTCCGCCCACAGCCTATACTTGGAAGGGATCTGATGAGTGAACTGGGGACTCCTGGGCATCGACCCAACATGGGGAGGAGGGCAGGTGACTCAGTCAATGGAGCGTTTGTCACAAGCGTCCAATTTTATCCCAGATTACATATATAACTCCTGTCTTGGTTGTGGGAAAGACGTCTGTTCTTGGGCTGGATCCAGGAAGGCACTAGTAATGCACTGGATACACAGCAAATTATTTATGTATTTATTTATTATATATATATATATATATTTTATTATTATTATTATTATTATTATTATTATTATTATTATTATTATTATTTTTATTTATTTATTTTTTTTAATAATCCTAAAAAAAAAATCTAAAATCATTATTATTATATTCTTCTTCTTCTTATCATTATTATTATTATTATTATTATTAGTTTTTTTTTTAATAAACCTAAAAAAAATCTAAAAATGCAATAATCTGATTTATACTTGATCTTCTGTCAATTAAAGGGATTTTCCCTAAGTAGACATTAATGGCATAAATTCCTTGCAGGTTCGATCCTTTAACCATCTAATCCTGTTGACCATCTGTTACGCTCACAGCGAGTAAGATTACTGGATCCACTGGACCATAGCGGGAACCCGGGCTTACCCTTTAGTGGTAGAGGTTTAACTAAGCGTCCACCGGCGAGGTGGACTCCAGGTACCACTCCCAGGGCAGTGACCGGGACTGTGTCAGTTGATTCCAGGACAGGTGACGGATCAGGTACAGGCGGTTTGACTAAGGCAGGTTAGACAGGCGGGTACGGAAAGGAATGGTGGGCGTGGCCTGCCACGTATATGCACACGTATATGTGCCACATGTATGCACAGGCAGGTGTTGTGGTATCTATCCTACTGGTCAGTATATGGTTGGTTTTTGATGTCAATACTTTTTAGGGATTATACCATTCCTTGAGGGCGATTAACTGTTAAAACCCTGGGAGTTGTTTGGGTGTACTCTTCCCTCCAAACTATGGATGAAATACCATCACTAACTGTTGCTGACATATGTTTGTAAATATTTCATATACTCTTTATGTACGATACCAGCCCACCTTCTATTGAGGATTTACTGCTGTGAATGTTGTTTTTGTCTTTGTTTATGTCTTGATTTTAGAAATTTGAAATAAAAATATAAAATATTTTGAATTATATTGGAGTTATACCATTTTGTTTCTCTGGCTTAACTGGGAACATTGCACAGGCACCCCCCCTAATTGGAGGGTGCCTTAAATACACAGTCCCTCACAGCCATAGACTGAGAGGAATTCTGCAGAATGGCACACCGGCCCTCTAAGAGGAGGGCTGGTGTGCGCGCGCGTCTTAGGTGCACTCCCGGGTACTTTGTGGGGGGCATATACAGGGCCCAGGAAGGGAAGGAGGCAGGAAAGCATATGGAAGGCTGTGCTGCAACAGGGGAGAACTGGACCCGGCGTTCCTGCAGAGACCCCAGCGCTACACCATATCTTATCAGCTGACATATTCTCTGTGGGACGGTGGCCACGCCTGGCCCTTTGCATTGAGTCTTGCTTGACTCGTTCTTTAACTCCTACAGCCTTTATGGCTTATTTTGTGCCTATGCGCTAAATACCAAAGTTTGGAGAACTCTTTTAGGAATTTCATGACAGTAAAGCGGATTTCAGTAATTGTCCCACACAATGGATCCAGCAGCGATACGGTGCCAAAACGTTGTACAGACATAACTTTTTTGCCCGCTTTTAAATAATTGCTTATAGCTAGATCCATTTATTTTTTATTTAACATTGAAGTCTATGGAGAACGGATCTGTTAAGGGATTTCTGCTTATTTTCCATTTGAAGCAAAAAACGGATCTTTTACAAATGAAAGAGAAACGGATGTCAAATTAAAGGGTTTTTTTGCTATGTAAGCTGAAGCCAGCATGCTGCAAGGGTTAACACAGAAAGTTCATGGATGCCTGTATTGTTACAGTCAGATCTTTTGTTTATTTGCTATGTTTGTTTAAAGGGAACCTCTCAGGTGCAATATGCAGCCAGGACCACGAGCAGTTCTGGGTATATATTCCTAATCCCTGCCTAACCGTCCCTGTATACACTAACATAGATAAAGAGAGCTTTAAAAAAAAGTATTCCTAAACATCCTTTATAATATGCTAATGAGCGCAGGGACTAGTCACAAGGGCGTTAGCTCCTGCTCTCATTCCGTCCTCTTAGCGTGACAGTTTTCTCTTTCTGCCACGTCCAGGTAGTTTAGCGGTGTTCTGTTAACTTTGACCTTGTGAGCGCTGCTTCCATCTCTATCGCTAGGAACATCCACTGCCTGTGTATCTTTATGTATCCTTTTCCTTGTTTGTCTCTATTTGTATATGGAATCTGTCAGCAAGTTTTTGCTATGTAATCTTAACAACAACATGATGTAAGGGCAGAGGTGCTGATTCCAGCAATGTATCGCTTAGTTTACTGGGTGCAGCAGTTGTGATACAATCACTATTTTCTCTGTTGTAGATCTAGTACAGTTCTGAATGCTGAGCTGTGTATAACCCCGCCCAAACCACTGATTGGCAACTTTCTGTGGACACTGTATAGTGACAATAAGCTGCCAATCAGTGGTGGGGGCGTGGTTGGACTAGGAGGTACGAGACACCTAGTCCTTACAACAGTTGTGATAGAATCACAGTTTTCTCTGTTGTAGATCTAGCAGAGTTCTGAATGCTGAGCTGTGTATAACCCCGCCCACATAACTGATTTGCAGCTTTCTGTGTACACTGTATATTGACAGAAATCTGCCAATCAGTGATGGGGGAGTGGTTGGACTAGGAGGTATGAGACACCTAGTCCTTGCAACAGTTGTGATAAAATCACAGTTTTCTCTGTTGTAGATCTAGCACAGCTTTGAATGCTGAGCTGTGTATAACCCCACCCACACAACTGATTTGCAGCTTTCTGTGTACACTGTATATTGACACTAAGGTGCCAATCAGTGATGGGGGCGTGGTTAGACTGGGAGCCAGGAGACACCAAGTCCTGTAGTGATAATCTCCTGGTGATAAAACACTGATTATATTGAAACTAAGTAACACATCGCTAGAATTAGGCTCACAGCCCCTAAATCATCATACTCTCAGATTACATAGCAAAAACCTGCTGGCAGATTCCGTTTAACTTCTTAAATCACTCTCTTGCCTTGTTGTTAACATGCTACCTTATGTTTAGTTGTTTTTGGGGAATCTATTCGGGGGTGTTGAATAATTCCAAGTGGCATTTTGTGCTGAATTTGGAGAACTCCTCTCATTATATTAGTTTTTATTAACCATTTCCAGAAAGTTTGCCATTGTTTCTAATAATTGTGGGTGGTGAGGGGGGCGTGAATAATTTTGCAACTCTAGATTTTGATATTTTATTTCACTCCCCCCTTCCCCTCTTCCAAAAAAAAAGTACTATACCTGTGTAACATGGTATAGGTAGTCTACGACCCCCCCCCCCCTCCCGAAATGTCAGGTGTAAGTGGACCGGATTTGTAGCTATTTAAAATGATCTGTGCAAGAGGGTAGAGGGAGGGAGAAGGGAGAACTCCGAATTGGCTGGTTGTCATGGTAACGTAAGAATAGTGAGCTGTTTACTGTAGAAATATTCCGCCATCGGGTCCACACGGCACATTTCGCCTGATGACTGATGTCTGGAGAGCTGATCGTACCCAAGGACTCTTCTCTCCATAAGTCGTCTTACGCTGCGGGACTTATGGGACACCAGGATGTCTTGTAAGGATGCCGGCTCTGGGTATTGCCGGCATGGCCTTGGCATTGATTACCCGGGCAAGACTCTCCATAGAGCAGAGCTCCCAATAATGCCGCTACTGTCTCTTTAAGGAGCTCAGACTCGAGCGTTCGCGGAATCACATGGTAACCTCAACTTTTACCCTTCATTGTCTACATGTTTCTTTACGTCACGTCAGATTTGGTGAGGGTCGGTAATGTGATTGTCAGCAGCGGTGAGGGTCTAGGGGGGTATATATTGGGATTTCCAACTTTTTGGAAGTTTTCGAAAATATAAGTTGTTGTTTTGTTTTGTCACCACATTCTTATTCATTGTTTGTTTCCTTCTTTTGTTATTTTATAGGGTTTATAGGGCTGTATATAACCGCATAGAGCTGTATATAACCGCATAGGGCTATATATAACCACATAGGGCTGTATATAACCGTATATGGCTGTATATAACCGTATAGGGCTGTATATAACCGTACAGGGCTGTATATAACCGTATAGGGCTGTATATAACCGTACAGGGCTGTATATAACCACATAGGGCTGTATATAACCGTACAGGGCTGTATATAACCGTATATGGCTGTATATAACCGTACAGGGCTGTATATAACCGTACAGGGCTGTATATAACCATATAGGGCTGTATATAATCGTATAGGGCTGTATATAACTGTATAGGGCTGTATATAACCGTATAGGGCTGTATATAACCATATAGGGCTTTATATAACCGTGCAGGGCTGTATATAACCATATAGGGCTGTATATATTCGTATAGGGCTGTATATAACTGTATAGGGCTGTATATAACCGTACAGGGCTTTATATAACCGTATAGGGCTGTATATAACCGTATAGGGCTGTATATAACCATATAGGGCTGTATATAATCGTATAAGGCTGTATATAAGCGCATAGGGCTGTATATAACCGTATAGGGCTGTATATAACCGCATAGGCCTGTATATAACCGTATAGGGCTGTATATAACCATATAGGGCTGTATATAACCGTATAGGGCTGTATATAACCATATAGGGCCGTATATAACCGTATAGGGCTGTATATAACCATATAGGGCTGTATATAACCGTATAGGGCTGTATATAACCATATAGGGCTGTATATAACCGTATAGGGCTATGTATAACTATATAGGGCTGTATATAACCGTATAGGGCTGTATATAACCGTATAGGGCTGTATATAACCGCATAGGGCTGTATATAACCGTATAGGGCTGTATATAACCATATAGGGCTGTATATAACCGTATAGGGCTGTATATAACCGTATAGGGCTGCATATAACCATATAGGGCTATATATAACCGTATAGGGCTGTATATAACCATATAGGGCTGTATATAACCGTATAGGGCTGTATATAACTGTATGGGGCTGTATATAACCGCATAGGGCTGTATATAACGGTATAAAGCTGTATATAACCATATAGGGCTGTATATAACTGCATAGGGCTGTATATAACCGTATAGGGCTGTATATAATCATATAGGGCTGTATATAACCGTATAGGGCTGTATATAACCATATAGGGCTGTATATAACCATATAGGGCTGTATATAACCGTATAGGGCTGTATATAACCGTATAGGGCTGTATATAACCGTATAGAGCTGTACATAACCATATAGGGCTGTATATAACCGTATAGGGCTGTATATAACCGTATAGGGCTGTATATAATCATATAGGGCTGTATATAACCGTATAGGGCTGTGTATAACCGTATAGGGCTGTATATAACCATATAAGGCTGTATATAAATGTGGCGCCCTGGACAAGCCAGGGGCCACAGAGCACAACACCCACTCACCCCACACTCCCAGCAGGCACACCGAAGTCAGACACAAAACCCTTGTTGCCTTCCTCCAGGGGCTAATGATCACACCAGGGGGTGGGCCAGGCGGTTGGTCCCGCCCACCGAGGAGTTCACAGTCCTGGAGGCGGGAAAACAGACAGTCTAGTTTTGACAGTGAAAGTGGAAGGAGGAAAGTGAGTAGTGGAGCAACTGACTGAGAGCGTCCGGGTGTGTGGCCCGGGCGGAACAGCAAGGTTGGCAGACGGTGGTACCCGTCTGCAGGAGTGGCCTATCCGAGTTACCGTAAGGACCGTGGACGGGAGGTGGCCCGGCGGTACCGGACCGGTACACAAAGAGAAGCCAGCACCATCTGGCAGGGGCTTTTCGGACCCCGGCAAGGCTAGGAGTCGCCGTGAATTTGACGAATCCGTTAGTGAAGGGGACCTCCTGGGTTTCCAAACAGTCAAGTCCCGACAGAAGGCAACAGTCCAACCAACAGAGGGAGACACCGCCACCGCCAAGGCAACCGTTTCTCAGGGCCAGCGCCTGCGGGCAAAGAGGGGCTCCTCCAGCCCATATCCAAGCTGGGGAGCGGGTTACCGGTGGGAACCCATCGGAACCATCAACCGTACTTAGGTGCAGGGAAAGGCAGTCACCATCAACCTGCCGGGAGAAACAACACCGCAGCCGTCTGTGGGACCCGTCCATCCAGCCGTGTGTTATACCGAGAACTGTGTCTTCATCATTGGGCTGAGTGAGTACCACCATGCCGTGCGGCACAGCGCTGCCCCTGCGACCCTGCACCTCGCCAGGCCCCGTAACCCGCCTGCCATCCATCCCTGCCCCATCACCGGGCCCCGGGACAACCAACGCCCTACCCACGGAGGGGAGAACTAACAACAAAGCTGCTCCCTGTCACCGCTCCCGGGATCCCCGTCCAGAGCAGCGGTGGTGTCACCATTATCACCACAGCCGTGGGTGGCGTCACGGACAATAAATCCCCACAATCAATCCAAACCCCCTTTTCACTCACGGGTGAGGAGCGCCGCTCGAGTCCCCGGGATCTGGCCCACCGCTCGAGCCACCACCGAGCAGCAGCACCAGCGGCCGGACCCAAGCAGTGGGAGAGCGCAGCGTCCCCTCCTCCGCCCGCGACAACTTGGCGTCACGAACAGGATCTTACCGCTCTGCCATTGAGTAGAGGTGCGCCTTGTTATTGCCGGAGGTGTCCGAAACCGCCATCTTGGGCGCGAAGAGTTCCCGCTCGAGCGTCTCCTCGAGTAGTAGAGGCGCGAAGGCCAAAACCCCGCCCCAATAGAGGAGGAGCCGGAAAGAAACTAAGGGGGGACGAAATGGCGTCTGGCCGCATGTAGCTCGCGGCTATACAGATAGGGACGCCGGGACCCCACGATCCGCTGACCCCTGCAAAGAATGTCCGCTCCACCTAGTTATGCGGAGGCTACCGAGCCGGTGCCCGGGACAGCGGCATGGCTGAGGGCCCGAACGGCAGGGATCTGCCGACACTACCGGAGCCAGATCTGTAGGCTGATGGAGCAGTGGACCGCGGAGGTGGAGGAGGTAGCTGCAGTTGCACGGGTGTATGGAATGGAGGCCATGATGGAGGAGCTGGTGAGTGACCCACGCCCCTGTGTCCCCGAGAGACCGGCCGTTGTGGCTGAGGGACCCGGTCTACCCCTGGCCCCCATGCCGCCTCCGTCCTCCTTGCCCGTGCACCGCGCTGCGCCTGGCCCGTCGGGCGTACACCCCTTCGTAACAGTGGCCGAGAGAGTGGCGAGCCTGGAAGCTGCGGCAGCTGGCGGCAACCCGCCTGGCGCAGGGACGGACGATAGTGATTCCGGGCCTGACACCGAGCCCGTTTCGGAAGAAGATGAAGGAGTCGTCGCTCTGCATGACATGGAGGCCACTTACATTCCCCGGAGTGGAACTAACGGGTATCGGGCGTCCCTTCCTCGCCGCGCCTGCTATGCGCTGGAGGGGCTGGTGCCCGTGTTCTTCCACCCAGAGTCGGGTGGGGAGGACGAAGGTGCACCATAAGGGCAGCGGAATGCCGTTGTCACCGTCCCCGTTGGGACCACTACTGTTTAAAGTTTTGAAAGTTTTGCAAAAATGATAAGGATAATCTACCGATGAAGTCACCTGATTGCCATCTGATTTACTGCTGATTGAAACCAGTTGTTGCCGGCACCGTTGTCCCCGTGGGGACCGTTCAAAAAGTTGCATAAAGAACTCTTTATGAACAGGCCCGAGAACTTGCAGGGCAACCACAAACTAGTGGCATGTAAATAAATATGTTGTTGTGGCTTCTACCGTTACCGCCTCCGGAGAGGCAGATTGGAGGAAGGGCCCGCAGTGGAGCAGGCTGGGGCCCAGCCACCACCGGAACCGGTGGCAATCCTCTGGGGGTTTCAGGGGTTCCCCATGGACGTGGGTCCCCTGAAAAGGACAGAACCCGCTCGGGCAATTTGTGCTGAACTGGGGTCAAGGGGTGCTGCCTGTTTGCTTAGGGGCAGCATCAGGGCCAGGTTGCTTGGGTGGGAGAGAGCAGAAGCCGTAACCGTTTGCAAACGTAACGTTTTAAGTAAGAGTACCAGCCGATGTGGGAAGAAGTTATTATAATTGTATGTGTGTTACCGTTTTTCTATCTTTTTCAGTTGGTGAAAATAAAACCGGTGATGAACGGGAAGCCCACGGACGGTCTGCATTTAACTAAGGGGGAATGTGGCGCCCTGGACAAGCCAGGGGCCACAGAGCACAACACCCACTCACCCCACACTCCCAGCAGGCACACCGAAGTCAGACACAAAACCCTTGTTGCCTTCCTCCAGGGGCTAATGATCACACCAGGGGGTGGGCCAGGCGGTTGGTCCCGCCCACCGAGGAGTTCACAGTCCTGGAGACGGGAAAACAGACAGTCTAGTTTTTGACAGTGAAAGTGGAAGGAGGAAAGTGAGTAGTGGAGCAACTGACTGAGAGCGTCCGGGTGTGTGGCCCGGGCGGAACAGCAAGGTTGGCAGACGGTGGTGACCGTCTGCAGGAGTGGCCTATCCGAGTTACCATAAGGACCGTGGACGGGCGGTGGCCCGGCGGTACCGGACCGGTACACAAAGAGAAGCCAGCACCATCTGGCAGGGGCTTTTCGGACCCCGGCAAGGCTAGGAGTCGCCGTGAATTTGACGAATCCGTTAGTGAAGGGGACCTCCTGGGTTTCCAAACAGTCAAGTCCCGACAGAAGGCAACAGTCCAACCAACAGAGGGAGACACCGCCACCGCCAAGGCAACCGTTTCTCAGGGCCAGCGCCTGCGGGCAAAGAGGGGCTCCTCCAGCCCATATCCAAGTTGGGGAGCGGGTTACCGGTGGGAACCCATCGGAACCATCAACCGTACTTAGGTGCAGGGAAAGGCAGTCACCATCAACCTGCCGGGAGAAACAACACCGCAGCCGTCTGTGGGACCCGTCCATCCAGCCGTGTGTTATACCGAGAACTGTGTCTTCATCATTGGGCTGAGTGAGTACCACCATGCCGTGCGGCACAGCGCTGCCCCTGCGACCCTGCACCTCGCCAGGCCCCGTAACCCGCCTGCCATCCATCCCTACCCCATCACCGGGCCCCGGGACAACTAACGCCCTACCCACGGAGGGGAGAACTAACAACAAAGCTGCTCCCTGTCACCGCTCCCGGGATCCCCGTCCAGAGCAGCGGTGGTGTCACCATTATCACCACAGCCGTGCGTAGCGTCACGGACAATAAATCCCCACAATCAATCCAAACCCCCTTTTCACTCACGGGCGAGGAGCGCCGCTCAAGTCCCCGGGATCCGGCCCACCGCTTGAGCCACCACCGAGCAGCAGCACCAGCGGCCGGACCCGAGCAGTGGGAGAGCGCAGCGTCCCCTCCTCCGCCCGCGACATAACCGTATAGGGCTGTATATAACCGCATAGGGCTGTATATAATTGTATAGGACTGTATATAACCATATAGGGCTGTATATAACGATATAGGGCTGTATTTAACCGTATAGGGCTGTATATAACCGTATATGGCTGTATATAACCGTATTGGGCTTTATATAACCGTATACAGCTGTGTATAACCATATAGGGCTGTATATAACTGTATAGGGCTGAATATAGCCGTATATGGCTGTATATAACCGTATAGGGCTGTATATAACTGTATAGAGCTGTATATAACCGTATAGGGCTGTATATAATCGTATAGGGCTGTATATAACTATAACTGTATAGGGCTGTATATAACTGTGTAGGGCTGTATATAACCGTATAGGGCTGTGTATAACCGCATAGGGCTGTATATAACCGTATAGGGCTGTATATAACGATATAGGGCTGTAGATAACCATATAGGGCTGTATATAACCATATAGGGCTGTATATAACTGTATAGGGCTGTATATAACCGTATAGGGCTGTATATAACCGTATAAGGCTATATATAACTGTATAGGGCTGTATATAACCGTGTAGGGCTGTATATAACCGTATAGGGCTGTATATAACCATATAGGGCTGTATATAACCGTATAGGGCTGTGTATAACCATAAAGGGCTGTATATAACCATATAGGGCTGTATATAACCATATAGGGCTGTATGTAACCATATAGGGCTGTATATAACCGTATAGGGCTGTATATAACCGTATAAGGCTGTATATAACCGTATAGGGCTGTATATAACTTATTGTACCGGAATGTCTTTGGTTACACAGTGTTCTATATTAATTCCTCTTGGTTTTCAAAATCTCTTACTGAAATTTTATTGTTTGCATCCAAATGGGTCCGGGTGATGTGATGATCACCCGGGTGCGGAAATGGGACGAGCGATCAGATTTTTGTCCTATAGATGAAATTAATCAGAAAAAAAGAAGTTTTCCATCTCAGATCTCATCAGAAATCCTCATTTGTCACATGCAGATTCTTCCGTATATCCATAGAGTTCAACCCCAGACATCAAGCATACTGCTGTTCTTATTAATTGATGTCAAGCAGAGATCTTGAAAACCTTAAAGCGCACCACTCACCAGGATTTTCCTATATAACCTAAAGCCAGTGCTATACTGGCACTATCATGCTGATTCTATACATGCCTTTTGTTGTGAGATCGGATGTATAGGTTTTGAAACACAAGCAAGTAAAGTTTGTAAAATGAGCAGCTTTTTGAGTGACAGCAGCTGATAGCTGGGGTGGGTTTTCATAGTGATTCCTGCCCCCCTGCCTGTCCGTCCTCCCATGTTAGTTATACTAATTCTATTATAGAATCGTTTTACTAAGTGGCTAGAAGGACCTGTGCTGATGTCATACCAGAAGGGGCGGGGTCTCAGCCAACCTAGCTGATACCAAGAAGCAACATTATTTTTCTGTTTGCTGAGGCCATGCCCCTTCTGGTCACATGGGTATGACATCAGCACAGCTCCTTCTAGTCACTTAGTTATGCTAATTTTATTATGGTTGTGGCTAAAACCCAGTGGGTAGAAGGACCTGTGGGCGTGACCGGCTTTCTTAGTGGGCGTGATGGCTTGTTTGGTGGGTGTGGCGAAGTTTCCTTCCGTCCACTATACTCATGCAAGGGGGGAAGCCCCCCCCTGCACCTATCCATCTGGGGGTCTTACCCCCAGGACCCAAGCTTCTATTTTTACCAACTATGCCGATGTGGACTTAGAAGAATAAGGTATCTTCTTGGTATGAGCAATGTCAGTTGAGGCCCCGCCCCTTCTGGTCACATGGGCGTCACGTCGTCAGAGGTCCCTCTGGCTACTGGGATTTAGACGTTACCATTCTATTATAGAATCGTTTTACTAAGTGACTAGAAGGACCTGTGCTGATGTCATACCCATGTGACCAAAAGGGGCGGGGCCTCATCAAACAGAAAAATAATGTTGCTTCCTGGTATCAGCTATGTTGGCTGAGAGCCCGCCCTTTCTGGTCACATGGTATGACATCAGCACAGGTCCTTCTAGTCACTTAGTAAAACGATTCTATAATAGAATTAGCATAACTAACAGGGGGAGGAGCAGCAGGCAGGGGGGCGGGAATCACTATGAATACCCATACAATTTGGTTATTCACTGCTTCCCCACCTCCTCCCAGTGCATTCACTATCACTGCTGTGAGGTAGGAGGGAGTAAGGGTGGGGGCAGCAGTGCCAGCACTGAGAGATGGGATGGGAAGCAGGGAATATGCAGTTTGTATTTACATATGCTTGACTAGTTACTATGTCACACTGAATTCTCCAGAGCTTACAACAAGATAACAGGATAAGGTAGAACAATAAAACTTACTGATCCTGAAAGGTCTCCTTAAGCCCTATATAAAAAGAACATTAGTATTGTACTAGAAAATCACCGGACAGATTCCCTTTAAGAGCAGCATTCACAATCTTTTAGACTCCAGAGCTGAAACCTCCCAGAAATTCTTGTGGTCCCAATGTCAGTACAGAGCTTTATTTCTCTGGGGATTTAGGTTATCTGAAATGGCCAATTACCACATAGTAAATGCATTTTACAGCCTTATTTTGTAATTTCAGGGGAAAGACATGCTTTCAATCTGTCGCACTGCGCGCCCATAAAATTGTAAGCTATTCAGCCCATGTAGAGGCATCACTAGGTAGGGACCCAGCATACAAGATGCGCCTTGACACTGGCTGCTGGGCTCGCATGAAAATGGCCTTTTTTATACCCTTAATGTCTCAATTTGTTAATTCATTTCCTTAGCAGTAATTAATATCTTTATACCTTGGCATCTCAGAGTGCAGCTGTTTATTTGCTAGCATAAGGTCTAATAGGGAACAAGGACGAGGCTTTCCTAAGGGACAGGCACCCAAAATTATAATATGATGTCTATGTAGATGTAACAGTGAAGAAGTGAAGTTCCTGCAGTACTACCCCACTGAAGCCAGATGTCACTGGTGTGTCACGGGTGACAGACAGTCATATGGTTTCTGGCTATAGAAGGTCAGTGTTTGGCTGCGCAGAATGCTCCCTGACTTTCCATTGTTCCTGCTGTTAGTATTCATTGTTATACATAGCTTTCCTGCTGGATTCATCTCACTCACTTTTGGACCCAGCAGGAGCTCACCTTCCACCCAGCTGCTGATCATCAGCATTATTTTGGTGCTTAAATGCCCCTTCAAGCAGTAGGGAGCAAGCAGGTGGCTTGTTCTCATCTGTGGTATCGTTACTGAAAACTTTGCTGAACCTGTGTCATCTGTGGATAAGTAGTTCATACACGTTTCCCCCTTGTGTCCCCCTTGTGTCTTCCTTTAGTGTTTAGTGGGGTTAACGAAGAGCTCATCCCACAAGTTCCCCATTTAGGGATTCCTAGGGTCCGGTATCTGACTCGGCGCATAGGTGTGGAACCTATCTACGATGGTGAGGATCTCAGGGACCAGCAGTAGGTTTGGTCAGGGGTCACCATCTTCCCTTTCCCTAGACACTGGGCCTAGCATTTGGGATACCTAGGGTCAAGTATCCGGCTCGGCGAATAGGTGAGGAACCTATCTAGGGTGCTGAGGGACCAGAAGTAGGTTTGGTCAGGGGTTACCATCTTCCCTTTCCCTAGTCACAGGGCCCAGCATTTGGGATACCTAGGGTCAAGTATCCAGCTCGGCGAATAGGTGAGGAACCTATCTAGGGTGCTGAGGGACCAGAAGTAGGTTTGGTCAGGGGTTACCACCTTTCCTTTCTCTAGACACAGGGCCCAGCATTTGGGATATCTAAGGTCAGGTATCCGGCTCGGCGCATAGGTGCGGAACCTACCTAGGGTAGTGAGGGACCAGCAGTAGGTTTGGTCGGGGGTTACCACCTTTCCTTTCCTTGAGGGCCCAGCATTTGGGATACCTAGGGTCAGGTATCCAGCTTGGCGCATATGTGCTGAACCTATCTAGGGTGGTGATGGACCCCAGGGACCAGCAGTAGGTTTGGTCAGGGATCACCATCTTTCCTTACCCTAGACACAGGGTTTCCCTTCCCTTCTCTTTTACCATTCGCTTGGTACTGCCCCATACCTAGCGTGACACCAGATCAAAGGCCATGAAACAAGCTGCGGCTCTTGCCCGGGTTGTCCATGCCACGACCGGCAATTCATCTGAGTGGCTGCCATGTAAAGGGACAGGCAGGGGGGAAACGGGCAGATGACTGCAGCTGATTTTGCCTGAGGCCCCCATTATTAAAGGGTTTGCCTGTAATCAAAAACAACCCCTTTAAGTTTGTCCTCAACGACAAGGTTCATCAGGTCCTATCGGTTGGCAGAGCTATGATCATTTCGGTACAACTGGAGAACCACAGGTAGAAGGGATTACAAATGACTTCTCTGCTTGACCACGCAAGGCCGCTGCCGAATTCTGTATTTCGAAAATATGCTTTGATTGCGGTTTTTAATATCATTTTGTACCCAGTTTCATTTTTCGCCTTTTCTCTCATTTTCGCGGTCACGTTAGGGGGGTATCAATTTTTTAATAACTGGGTAGATCTGAAGAAAGTCTTTCAACATTGTATTACATCTATGAGCAGAAATTGCTTTGACATTTACCCAGGAAATATGAGTGCGTAATCGTATTACTCGGATCTGGACTGACTCACTTGAGCCTCACAGATAAATGCTCTATCCAGTGTAGAGACAACCTGATCTGCCGTTCCTCACAATCGGGCCGTATCCTCAGACCGGTTCTAAGGCCATGCTAGGGTGATGAGAATTCACGCTTCATTATCTGTGGCACATTCTGGGAGGTTTTGAGTTTTTTTTACGCATCTCATGAAATAAAAAAATTAAAAAATCAAATAGCCCCGGATCCCACTCATCATAACGGATACTGTTGATTTCTGATCTTTATGAATCAGTCTTCATCACTTCCATCATTATATTTTTTTTATATCACTTGTCAAAAATCTTTAATTTTTTTTAAACTAAAAGACGCTGTTCTCCCGAATCCGTCGCCTATTTTCTTTTGTTCCTGTGCCTCTCCGTTCCTGAGATATGGGTCTTTTTTACCTGTATATGTGACGCCCTGGCCTATCAGGTCGTCACAGGGTATTGCGCAATCTGCCCTTCTGTGCTATATCCACCTCCAACTAATGGTGTTGCCAACATCAGCCAATCAAAATCCTAGGAACACACTTCACCACACCCATCAGACACACCAGTGGACGGCCTGAGTGGAATAGGGTCGCCCACGGGGGGGTTGGTAAGGGGAGGTCAGGAGTCAGTGAGTAGGAGTCAAGAGTTAGAGAGTGAAGGAGAGAGGAGGTCAGGACCTGGGCTCCTTGGAAGTTACTAGGTAGCAGACGGTGGTCTGGGCCTAGTAGGAGCTGGACCCCCGATCGCAGGGGATCGTGACAAGGGGCACGAAACTGTTGAGGAGGACAGCCAGCGGCCTTGTACCATCACCGGGCTGGGACCAGGGCACGACGGGGTACGTGGATCATAGGTCAGGGAGTAGCTTCAGGCAACCTGACAATTGACCTGACGAGAACGGAACCTTCAAAATCCTCTCTCCATCTGCTCCAGAATCGGGGTATTAGCGCAATGAGGGGGATAGGACTTTCCACAAAAACGGTCCAGGGAATCCCAAGCGTGAACCCTGAGAGCAAGCTCCCACACTTAGCCATAGTGGGAGCGGGACCCAAATAGTTCCACACTACAGGGGCCAACTGACAAGCAAACTGAGTGCCAGAAGGAAGGTCACAGATCATCAGGCAACACCAGTGGGAACGGGACCCAAACGTGCTCCCCCTCAGCGGCAGCAGTGTCCAGAACTTTGGTTTATCAAGTTGTCGGTGTCAGCTGTGTGAACTGAGTGAGTACGAAAGTGACCCCTTCACTCCCAACGGCACTCCCCCAACACCATCACCGAGTCCCGGGACATCCCCCCTACCCATGGAGAGGTTAAACACCTAGCTGCCCACTCCATCGCCCCGGGTACTCCCAGCTGCAGCGGTGGTACTCTACCTTACCACACACCATGGGTGGCATCACAAACTTTAAATACACAATCCTCTGTAAATACCCCCTTTATTTGAGTGGCCGCATGACCCCCGGGTCCGGACGCCCCTCGAGCCACTGTGGATCCGGATCTGAGCAGCCCGGCTGCTAACGCCGGGGCTGCACATATATAAATTCATTCTTTTTATCCAACTGGGCGTATTCCTCAAAAAGACGCCCGTGGAGAAGAGTTGAGAACCACTCCCACTTGGTTAACAACACTAGATTTATACACAGATAAGAACGGGCCATATCTCAGGAATAGAGAGGCTCAGGAACAAAAGAAAAATATTGCCAGATTCAGGAGAACGTCGGCATTTACACAAGGTAAGTACAAAACATATTTATGGCAAGTGGTAGGTCCTCCTTAAAGGTGTCAGCATTGTAATCGCAGATGATCACTAGTCAAAGTGGCAGCTTAACCTCCTCACTTCTTGCTTATGTGACCAGTGACTTTATTGAATCAAATATGGTCTATGTGAAAGAAAAGCCATATATTCAATCATTTGTTGTAGGGTTCTTAAAGGGGTTGTCACCTGAAATCCTAAAGAGCACGTTTGCATTCCACTGCTCGCATATTGATGCATAAGGAAGATATTAGATGGTCACATTTTTAAGGCCTGCAATATTTCCTCATGATCTAGACCTCCTGTAATCCTACAGAACTTGGCTTAGTAAAAGTTTACAGAGAGAAGGAGGGTCTCGGTGCTACAGTCATTATCTAAATTTTATATTGTCTATGTACAATTGGCTTTAAAAGCAAGTTTACCCTTAAAGGGGTATGAAGCGGTCCCTCTATGCTCAGCACTGCGTAACAGGCACCTGCTGGGGGCATATTACCGTGTTTCCCAGAAAATAAGCCCTACCCTCAAAATAGCAGGAATTATTGATCTTTTCAGAGTAAGGCTTAAATATAGGACCTACCCTGAAAATAAGCCCTAGTTGCGGTTCAATAATGAAGTGTCCGTGCAGCTAAAAAAGTTATTTAAAGAATTCTGTAGGACACTTGATTAAAGAAAGCGGACACCCCCAAAAGAAAGAAGACCATGCAATTATACACACCAGAGTGGAGGCTGTGGAAAACACGGACCTGAGGTGGAGCGCATCAAGGACCTGAGGTGGAGCGCTTCAAGGACCTGAGGTGGAGCGCATCAAGGACCTGATGTGGAAGACGCACACATACACACACATCCGGTGATACCGTACTGCTCCGTTGACCTGAGATGCTGTGGAACGCATCAAGGACCTGCGGTGGGACATACACACACATCCGATGATACCGTACTGCTCCGATGACCTGGGATGCTGTGGAGCGCATCAAGGACCTGCGGTGGGACATACACACACATCCGATGATACCATACTGCTCCGGTGACCTGGGATGCTGTGGAACACATCAAGGACCTCCAGTGGAACACACACATCCGGTGATACCGTTCTGCTCCGGTGACATGGGACGCTGTGGAACATGAGAACCTTCGGTAGAATGTATCGAGGACCTGCGATGGAATGCATTGAGGACATGTGGTGGAATGCATTGAGGACCTGCGGTGGAATGCATCGAGGACCTGCGGTGGAATGCATTGAGGACCTGCAGTGGAATGCATTGAGGACCTGCGGTGGAATGCATTGAGGACCTGCGGTGGAATGCATTGAGAACCTGCGCTGGAATGCATCGAGGACCTGCGCTGGAATGCATCGAGGACCTGCGCTGGAATGCATCGAGGACCTGCGGTGGAATGCATCGAGAACCTGCGGTGGAATGCATCGAGGACATGTGATGGAATGCATCGAGGACCTGCGCTGGAATGCATCGAGGACCTGCGGTGGAATGCATTGAGGACCTGCGGTGGAATGCATTGAGAACCTTCGGTGGAATGCATCGAGGACATGTGATGGAATGCATCGAGGACCTGCGATGGAATGCATCGAGGACCTGTGGTGGAATGCATCGAGGACCTGCGGTGGAATGCATCGAGAACCTGTGGTGAAACACACACACATCTGGTGATACCGTACTGCTCCGGTGACCTGGAACGCTGTGGAACGCAATGAGGACCTGCGGTGTAACACCCTAGTGCTGCAAACCAAAATGCATTAGAAAAAATTGTCTTTTTTTCTACTTAAATATTAAAATAAACAAATTTGGACGAAAAACACAACCTTAAAATGTGTGTGAATGCAGACTAATCACATTTGTGGGACAAGAATGGACACCCTAGTGGCGTTCAATAAGTTTTCATAGCTACTATTAGAAAAAGCTCTAAAAAAATAAGAATTATTTAGAGTTTTATTTCTGTAGAATTTTATTTTTCCCAACTGAAATAATGGATAATTCTTTAACTTTTCAGACAATATATGGTTAAATATTGGCAGATATTAAATAAATGTTGAGGTCAATAACAGTATTTTTTTTTTCTTCTTGCTTTTTGTGACCTTTTTTATTGTGTTGTGTGATTATTTGGCCACTAGAGGCGCTGTTGGACTGTAGTATTTTTGGGGGATTTATAAATGAGTTCTCACCGTTAACCTTGTAGGGCATTTCTGCCTCGTTATATTCCATATTTAGGTGGATGCATACGTTTGGGGATATAACAGGGGCTTCAAATTGTCCGAGCCCTCTATTAACCCCACAACTTGAAAATGGATTCTGATCCGCAGGCGGGATGCTGTAGAGCAGGAGGAGCCGATCAGATCAACCTGGGAAAAATTTTCAACATAACTTTTTTATTCATTGAAATCTTTGGGGTGAGTCCAGTGGGAGGTCCTAATAGTGATTGACAGCTATCTCTGCTTTCAGTCATACAGGGAAGACTGTCAGTCACTGAGCAGCCCCGCCCTCTGGACACCTATAAACACCAGGGATTCCAATGAATATAATACATGTTTTACTGAATCTTTTCCCATAATCCTATATATCTTTCTTCTGAGCTTCTGCCTCTCTATATTGTCCACAGATCAGACTGTTATACAACGTGACAGGTTACCTTTAAAGTGCCCACTTACCTTTTCTGTCACAAGGAGGTTTTTGCGAGCATCACCGACTGTTATGGCGGCCTCAAGGAAACTTCAGATTCTTGTACTGTGCCTGCTAACTTTTCTGATGTCTGTGATCAGAGCAGGGAGACTCAGGTGTCTATTCACAGACCTGGAGTTCATAGGCAGGCTAGCAAGAGTTAATCTTCTTTAGTCACATGCTATAGGAGAGCCAATCACATTCACTCCCCTCCTATATATGCTGGCTGGACTCTTGAATTAATGCCAGCTATAGCTTATCTATGCTGGTCTGGAGAGGTGGATTTTTCCAGACTTACTGGTGTTTGTTATATTATTGCTGTGAGCAGTTGTGGTGTTAACCCTTGTTTTCCTTTTGTTGCTGCCTTCCTTCTCTTGCTTTTTTCCTTAGTTTCTAAAGGCCGCTTTACACACTACGACATTGCTAAAGCGATCTCGTTGGGGTCACGGAATTTGTGATGCACATCAAGCCTCGTTAGCGATGTCGTTGCATGTGACACCTATTAGCGATTTTGAATCGTTGCAAAAACGTTAAAAATCGCTAATCGGTGACATCCCCCCTATTCCCAAATATAGTTGCAATAACGATGTTGTTCCTCGTTTCTGCGGCAGCACATATCGCTATGTGTGACACCGCAGGAACGAGGAACCTCACCTTACCTGCCTCCCGCCAGCAATGAGGAAGGAAGGAGGTGGGCGAGATGTTTGTTCCGCTCATCTCCGCCCCTCCGCTTTGATTGGGCGGCCGCTTAGTGACGTCGCTGTGACGCCGAACGAACCACCCCCTTAGAAAGGAGGCGGGTCGCTGGTCACAGCGATTTCGCAGAGCAGGTATGTGTGTGTGACGCTGCCGTAGCGATAATGTTCGCTATGGCAGCGATCACCAGATATTGGCTTTTAGAAAAAAGGTGAAAAACATTTTGTCTTTGGTCTTTTTTTTTTATTAATTGCTACAGATTTATAGCTCTGTCATTCTGTATTTACAGGAAGAATGCAAACAGATATTGGCTCAGCAGAAGTCAAACTCCCAGTCGGACTCTCACGATGATGAAATCTCTCCACCACCTCCGAACCCCGTGGTTAAAGCCCGGCGCAGAAGAGGGGGAGTCAGCGCTGAAGTGTACACGGAGGAAGATGCCGTGTCGTATGTTAGAAAGGTAAGGCGTCTAGAAAGAGCAAGAAAGGAGGATCTGAGCCGTGATCAGCTACCATCAGCACTGCAGCTGCGGGGAAACTACAACTCCCAGAATTCCCTGATAGACACAGGCTGTCAGCACCGGGAAAAGTCATGCCCGCTATGCATTTAAAGGGAACCTGTCACCAGATTTGGGGTCTATAAGCTGCGGCCACCATCAGTGGGCTCTTATATACAGGATTCTAACATGCTGTATATAAGAGCCCAGGCCGCTGTGTAGAACGTAAAAATCACTTTATAATACTCACCTAAATGGTCGGTGCGGTGCAGACTGGTCGGATGGGTGTCTCTGTTCTCTGGTACCGGCGCCTCCTCTTTCGGCAATCTTAGTCCTCCTTCTTCTGACGTCTGGGTGCATGACGCATCCTACGTCATGCACACTTGCCGGCATTGAGGTCCTGCGCAGGCGCACTTTGATCTGCCCTGAGCAGGGCAGATCAAAGTGTTGTAGTGCGCCTGCGCAGGACCTCAATGCCGGCTAGTGTGCATGACGTAGGACGCGTCATGCACCCAGACGTCAGAAGAAGAAGGACGAAGGTGGCCGAAAGAGGAGTCGCCGCACCTGGATGACGGAGACACCCATCCAACCAGTCTGCACCACACCGACTCTTTAGGTAACAGAAGGGGGGAGCAAACACTGCTTGAAAAATGGCGTGCAAAAAATTAAAAGTGTAAATTCACAAATAATTCCAACTGTACTACAATGCAAAAATGATATTTTTAGCAAAAAATTGATCAACCTTTTGAGCCACCCCTGCCACGTCACGGCAAATCTCAATTCCTTCTGCTACTATAAAAACTAATGTTGGAGCCTGTTCACATTACCCTGTTCCACAGGCATGATTAATTAAGCACCATTTACTGTACTTGGGCCTGCTTTGCCTTTATCCATGGCTGCTGGTCAGACACTGTGAAGGCTAGTTCGGACATTGTGCTGGTGTGTGTGGTCTTGCTGCATATGCTGGCACCTGGACTGCCTTTATTCACATTTGTCTGTCTTTGCAACATGGGAGCGGATCTGAGATGTCACAGGTATATGTGTTGCTTTTATATGGTTCTGCCTATTAAAATATTTAGGAGGCTGTTTGGCACAATGGTAAATTATATTATATAGAGTAGGACCCCCCTATTGAGATTTGCCGTGACGTGGCACGGGTGGCTCAAATTATTGATCAATTGTTTGCTAAAAATCTCATTTTGCATTATAGTACAGTAGGAATGAATTTGTGAATTTTACAGTTTTTATTTGTTGCATGCCATTCATAGGCAGTGATGGCTCCCCCCTCTCTATAACGACTTTTTAGGTAAGTATTCTAAGTGTTTTTTACGTTTTTCACAGCGGCCTGGACTCTTATATACAGTATGTTAGAATGCTGTATATAAGAACCCCCTGGTGGTGGCCGCAGCTTATAGGCCCCAAATTTGGTGACAGGTTCCCTTTAAGGCTCTGCCGAACTGATTATTTCTTAGTGCTTTTTTTTTAATTATATTCTTCTATGGGGAGCTTGGAAAAAAAAAAAGAAAAATGCATGCAAAAAACATTGTGTGTTTATGTGCAGAATGCCAGCTTTTCTGCTTTAATTATCAATAAAAAAAGCATCAAATCTGCCCTAAAAATGCATAAAATAAAAGAAAAAACACATTAAAAAAATTTAGCAAAAACTCATCTGTCAGAGCAGATTGGTATGGATGTTGCAAAAACGCAGCAGGGAAAAAAAGCAGCAGATATGCTATGTGAGAACATAGTCCTACATGCATCACATGACTATAATTTACTGCTTTGTTGCCTAGGTTACTGGCTACCTCTGCAGTCTGATCAGTGGTGGCTAGTCTCCTAGGCAAGGAGCACAGCGCTTGCAAGTTCTTTGCTGTAGAGCTTGTAAGTGCTGGTCTGAAGCTGGTCGGATCTGGCAGAATTAAGCAGCCCTGCGCTTTTCCCAAGGCTGCAGAGACAAAGCTGCACTGTTCAGGTCAACAATGCAGTCATGCCACCAGGCCGAAATGTCGAGCATCAAGAGATGGCCTCCTTTTAAAAGCCATGAGGCAGGGGAGCAGTGTACTCCTGAAGAAAGATCATTAAGATTGCAGATCATGGAGAAAAAGGGATTTGGTCATTTAATATTTATAGAAGAAAATTAAATTAAAGGCATCATTGAGACGTTCATGTATCAAGGTCTAACCGCGGGTCTCCAGACCCCAACTCAACAGCGGCATATGTGCCTACGTGGGTTGTTGAGTCGGGGTGGGTAGGGCGACCACACAGTCTGACTTTGCTACATGTAGGACTAAATAAGATTTTAGGATAAGGAGGAGGCCATTTTTGGCTAGTCATTTCCCCTACTGCAGTCGGGAAAGCGAATAAACAACCACACAATACATGAATGCATCAAACGTAATAAAAAATAATCACAATCTGAAAAAGATGAAGAATTGTCTCAGTATTGTGAGTGTTGAATGAAGCTTTAGAACCCATCATTATTGGTAGCGTCACGAGGGTACCACGACGGAGAGTGGTCCCTCCTATTTCTGGTGTCAGGAGATCGCAGCAGGGCTTCATACACACTTATGCTCAGGTTAATACTGCTGGCTGTGTAGATTCTCTTTTATCCAGTGCTGCTAGGGTTAAGTAGATCCTCTGGTCTCCTGAACTCTGAATGAAAGCTAGCTGTTCTCTATTGCTAATTTGCTCTGCTATAAAGACTTCCCTCCTAGCTCAGGTAATCGCTGGTGATAGTTTCTGCTTAGCTTGCCTCTAGAGCAGTGTTTCCCAAACTTCAGTCCTCATGGCCCCAACAAGTCATGTTTTCAGGATTTCCTTACTATTGAACAGGTGATGGAATCAATTATCAAGGCATCACCTGTGCTATATTAAAGAAATCCTGAAAACAGGACCTGTTGGGGGTCGTCAGGACTGAAGTTTGGGAACCACCGCTCTAGAGGGAACCAGGAAAACTTTCAGAGAACATTTGTTGTGTAAAAGCTGTGTTGAATTTTTCCCTTCCTTAGTCCTTTTTTGATTTTTCCCCTCTGGTCCGTTCTTCATTATTACCTCTTGTTGTTTGTAGTGCTTTGTATGATTGCTGTTTATTTTACCACTGTCTGTCTAATCCTCTCTGTGTCTTTAATCTACAGTGGGACTAACGTTCCCACTGTCCTGCGCACTATACAGGGCTCAGCCCAGGGAAAGACAGGGATAGGCACGTGATCGGTGAAGGGGTGAAAGAACCCGTTTATGGACGTTAGGGTGTGCATGGATCAGCTGCAGATGAGTTTAATGCCGGCGTCACACGGCACGATAATTCGGGCGATATGTTGTCGGGGTCACGTCGTTAGTGACGCACATCCGGCATCATTAAATATATCGTACCGTGTGACACCTCCGAATGACTGTGAACGAGCAAAAATACTCACCTTATCGTTGCTCGTTGACACGTTGTTCATTTTCAAAATGTCGGTCCTCCTTCTGTGCTCCGGTTGTTCATCGTTCCTGAGGCAGCACACATCGCTCCGTGTGACACCCCGGTAGCGATGAACTGCAGCTTACCTGCGTCCCGCCGGCAATGCGGAAGGAAGGAGGTGGGCGGGATGTTTACATCCCACTCATCTCCGCCCCTCCACTTCTATTGGGCGGCCGCTGTGTGACGCCGAACGTCCCTCCCACTTCAGGAAGAGGATGTTCACCGCCCACAGTGAGGTCGTCCGGGAGGTAAGTACGTGTGACGGGGGGGTTAACGACTTTGTGCGCCATGGGCAACTAATTGTCCGTGACGCACAAACACCGGGGGCGGGTATGATCGCTCGTGCGATCGCACGATAAATCGTCCCATGTGACGCCGGCCTAAGAGGTGACCCTGCTCCTCTTCCCCTAGGGCCAGGGCCCACCGTTGTATCATGTACCCTGTGTGTTGCGGCACTCGCCGGGGGTTCCCGTGAACCTGGCAGAACCCCGGTAGTCATCGAAGTTGGACCCTACCGTTCCTTTTATGACTTATCTCGTGGTTCATGAGTCATAAAAAGTGTTATCAATGTATGAAACCAGTAACATTTTTGCACGTTTTTTGCTTTCATGGTGTTTTATGTCTTCCTTGGTTCAGTAGTTCTTATGCTCAGTGCCTCATTCTCAAGTCTTTCATTACTCAGGACTCAGATTAGATTAACATCTTCACATTCCTTCGATATCATTACAACGCAGAAATACATCCAACCTCCCGAAATTCAGGTTTTGCTAAGCTTTTTGGCTCCTCAACACTAAAGATACGTTGGATTTATTGCAATTAACAGCAATTCTGCCCAAGTTTCTTTGGCTTCGTTTTCACGACGTTCACGTCATGGTAAAAATGACCCGGTAGCTTTGTGTTACTGGTTCGTACGGTTATGATGATCGCAAATTTATATTGTTTTTCTTAAAAAATTAAATTATTTGCTTTTAGGTTCCATATTTGGAGAGCAATATTTTTTTTTGGTCGTTTGAGGTGTGTGAGGCCTTCTTTTTATGGGGTGAGTTGTACTTTTTATTTTTTATTGGTACCATTTTTGGGGCCATATGACCTTCTAATCTCATTATTTTGGGAGGACACCCAGCACCCTCGCCGATTAGCTGTTTTCGGTCCTGGCGGCGCCAGCCACCAAAATTCAGCTCCGGCGCTGTTCTATCTTCTGATAGCAGCCGTGTACTGCACATCCGCCTCCTATTTAGATCAATAAAAGGCAGATGTGCAGTACCCAGCCATGGCTGCTATCCGAAGACGGAGCGGAACCGGAGCCGAATATTGGCTGCCGCCACTGAGAACAGCTTGATTGGCAGGGGGTGCGGGGTGCCGATCAGACATTGATGACCTATCCTTAGGATAGGCCATCAGTGTAAAAGTAGTGGACAACCCCATTAATGGTAGGTTCACATGACTGGGTTCAGTGGGTATATAAAGTTATGAATAAATAAATAAATCTTTATTTTTTTATAGCGCTAACATATTCCCCAGCGCTTTATATACTTTATAAAGTATTCAGACCCTTTTAAATTTTGCACTATTTGTCTCATTGCAGCCATTTGGTAAATTCCAAAAAGTTCATTTTTTTTTCTCATTAATGTACACTCTGCACCCCATCCTGATAGAAAAAGAAACAAAGGTAGAAATTTTTGCAAATTTATTAAACAAGAAAAACTGAAATATCACATGGTCATAAGTATTCAGACCCTTTGCTCACACTCATATTTAAGTCACATTTCCTTGTGATCATCCTTGAGATGGTTCTACTCCTTCATTGGAGTCCAGCTGTGTTTAATTAAAGTGATAGGACTTGATTTGGAAAGGCGCACACCTGTCTATATAAGACCTCACAGCTCACAGTGCATGTTAGACCAAATGAGAATCATGAGGTCAAAGGAACTGCCCAAGGAGCTCAGAGACAGAATTGTGGCAAAGCACAGATCTGGCCAAGGTTACAAAAGATTTTCTGCAGTACTCAAGGTTCCTAAGAGCACAGTGGCCTCCATAATCCTTAAATGGAAGACGTTTTGGAGCACTAGAACTCTTCCTAGACCTGGCCGTCCAGCCAAACTGAGCAATCGTGGGAGAAGAGCCTTGGTGAGAGAGGTAAAGAAGACCCCAAGATCACTGTGGCTAAGCTCAAGAGATGCAGTAAGGAGATGGGAGAAAGTTTCACAAATTCAACTATCACTGCAGCCTCCACCAGTCGGGCCTTTATAGCAGAGTGGCCCAACGGAAGGCTCTCCTCAGTGCAAGATATATGAAAGCCCCCATAGAGTTTGCAAAAAACACATGAAGGACTCCCAGATTATGAGAAATAACATTCTCTGGTCTGATGAGACGAAGATAGAACTTTTTGGTGATAATTCTAAGCGGTATGTATGGAGAAAACCAGGCACTGCTCATCACCTGCCCAATACAATCCCCACAGTGAAACATAGTGGCACCAACATTCTATGGGGGTGTTTTTCAGCTGCAGGGACAGGACGGCTGATTGCAACTGAAGAAAAGATGAATGTGGCCAAGTACAGAGATATCCTGGAGGAAATCCTCTTCCAGAGTGCTCTGGACCTCAGACTTGGCCGAAGGTTCACCTTCCAGCAAGATGATAACCCTAAGCACACAGCTAAAATAACAAAGGAGTGGCTCCAAAACAACTCTGTGACCATTCTTGACCTGCCCACCCAGTCCTGACCTAAACCCAATTGAGCATCTCTGGAGAGACCTGAAAATGGCGTCCACCAACGTTCACCATCCAACCTGGAGGAACTGGAGAGGATCTGCAAGTAAGAATGGCAGAGGATCCCCAAATTCAGGATCCCAAGAAGATTCATGGCTGTACTAGCTCAATAATGAGCAAAGGGTCTGAATACTTATGACCATGTGATATTTCAGTTTTTCTTGTCTAATAAAGTTGTAAAAATGTCTTTATTTCTGGGGGATGGGAGCAGAGTGTACATTAATGAGAAAAAAAATGAACTTTTTGAATTTACCAAATGGCTGCAATGAAACAAAGAGTGAAAAATTTAAAGGGTCTGAATACTTTCCGTACCCATTGTAATGTCCCGGTCATCTCCCTGCTGTTTGGAGACTAGTGACAGGTTTTGGACAGGAGCCTCTCTTTTCTGTCTTGACTCCTCATTTAAACAAAGTTTCCTTTCTTTTGCTGTCTCATGAGTCAGTGTCAGTTTTTTTTGCCATCAGCTCTTATCAGTGCAGGTTTAAATAGTGGTGTTTTCCCAGCAGTCCTTGCTGTTGATAGAATTCATTCTATTTTGGCCATCCTGGCGGAACAAGCTGCTGGCGAATCGTCCTGTGCCCATCCAACTTCTACTCTTGTGTCTGCCTGCAGCCATGGATTTTGCTGTTTGTATTCTTCTGTTTATCCCCCTGTCTGTCTTTCCTTTTCCCTCCGTGTTTATTAGTGCAGTGGTGAGACTAGTGTCTCCTGCCAGCCATCTCACTAGCCAGGGGTATTTGCAGAGCTAGTGAGGGATTAGGTATCCGGCTCGGCGACGGGTTGAAACACCCTGTATAGGGACGATAGGGAGCTCAGGTAATAGCTTGGGGTGAGTTCAGAAGGTGTCTCCTCACCCATCTCCTTAGCCGTAGGGCCCACCATTGTGTCACGCGGTGCATACGGACTTTTCCTACTCCGTGCGTGACATGTAAGTTAGAATCAGGCTCCAGCATGGTTAATGCTGAGGGTGTTGATATTAATTTCACATACTGTATGCTATATGTCACCCACTTTTCCCAAATTGTAATTATGTATTGAAAATTGGATTGCAGAAGTCACAGCAAGCGCCTGCTGTATTACACAGCCAGTACTTACAATATACAGAGTGAACTGAGCCACTTCATACATGCAGTATCACATCCGCCGTACATGTATGGTAAAGGTCACCAAAGGGATACTCTCTGTATGATAAAATAAATGTATCTGTTCCTTAAAAAAAAAAGTAATGCCATTTCTCATAGTTGTAAAGATGGCCCATTAATCTGGCATTTACTACATGCAAGGTGGAAATCGCCGGTGGATGTGTCCCTTTAAGAGCTCCTTAACCTCTGTCACTGCGGAGCAATCTCATAATCACCCCAGGATATTGCTTTGTCTCTGGAGGAAGGATGCATAGCTTCTCAGACAGTGAGAATTGCTGGATGGCGTTAGTAGTCGGATGGTTGGCATACGGCTTGTTGCCTCCGGGGCAGGTAGGAATTGAGTACAGGTGGCGTCTGATTGAAATACTCAAGTAAGAACAAGTCCGGTATCTGCGGACATATCTGCGCACCAGACCTTTGGGTTATCTTACTGTTTTGGAAATGTAATGAATTTTAATACATCTGTAACTGAATATCCGTCATTGACCACTGAGCAGAAAAGTGCGGGGTATTACGCAGCGTGTAGAGCGGCAAATAGCCCTAAGGCTGTGTTCACACTGCACAAATATGCTGCAGATTTTTTTTGTCTGGACTTTCCAGGCACAGTTACAGCATTGTGCATAAGATATTTTAAAAAGTCACTTGCTTCTTAAAAGATCAACCTAGAAATTGACCTGCAGTGCGGATTTCCAGATATTATTTGCAATAAATAGGATAAAATCCGCAGCAAAATCTGTAACAAACATCGGACAAATTTTGAGGCAGATTAGTTGCCTATAGTTTTACCATTGGAAATACGTCCCATGTAGACATACTGAAAAGCAAGCAGATCTGTCACCATATCTCACAATACAAAGGTGTCTTAGATCTGATGAGGCTGTTGTACTTACTTTGAAAATCCATATCAGAATGTTAGAGTCAGAGCACTCATGTGTTGAAGTGTTTTCAGTCTCTTCCCACCCAGCTTGACTGACAGCTGCAGCTAGTACTTAGCACTGCGAGATTTCATCAGCAGCAGGGAGGAGGGACACTGAGAAGCTGTCAGTCAGGCTAGGTAGGCAGAGATTCTGCAGCAGGGAGGAGGGACACTGAGGAGCTGTCAGTCAGGCTAGGTAGGCAGAGATTCTGCAGTAGGGAGGAGGCGCACTGAGGAGCTGTCAGTCAGGCTAGGTAGGCAGATATTCTGCAGCAGGGAGGAGGGGCACTGAGGAGCTGTCAGTCAGGCTATGTAGGCAGAGATTCTGCAGCAGGGAGGAGGGGCACTGAGGAGCTGTCAGTCAGGCTAGGTAGGCAGAGATTCTGCAGCAGGGAGGAGGAGCACTGAGGAGCTGTCAGGCTAGGTAAGAAGAGATTCAGCAGCAGGGAGGAGGCGCACTGAGGAGCTGTCAGTCAGGCTAGGTAGGCAGAGATTCTGCAGCAGGGAGGAGGCGCACTGAGGAGCTGTCAGTCAGGCTAGGTAGGCAGATATTCTGCAGCAGGGAGGAGGGGCACTGAGGAGCTGTCAGTCAGGCTAGGTAGGCAGAGATTCTGCAGCAGGGAGGAGAGGCACTGAGGAGCTGTCAGTCAGGCTATGTAGGCAGAGATTCTGTAGCAGGGAGGAGGGGCACTGAGGATCTCTCAGTAAGGCTATGTAGGCAGAGATTCTGTAGCAGGGAGGAGGGGCACTGAGGAGCTGTCAGTCAGGCTATGTAGGCAGAGATTCTGCAGCAGGGAGGAGGGGCACTGAGGAGCTGTCAGTCATGCTAGGTAAGCAAATAATAGAAAGAAAGGTGGAACACTGTAAAATGATATTGTTCTTGAGGAAAGGACTAGTTCCCAATAATATAGAGAATAACCTCAGCACCAAAAAAGGTCAGTTGGATTCAGAAATGCTTCAAAAAGTGAAATTGTTTTATTCCAATTCGGCACCACAAAAATATCCAAACCGACTTTTCGACCTAGTCTAGGTCTTTGTGAAGGATATTTGTACATATAAGATATACAAAATCAGAATATGTATACTACACACAAAAAAATATACAAAAGTAATAACAATACATAATAGTACATTTATATACAAGAACTAGTTGTAGTACCCGGGCATTGCCCAGGATAGTAACTGTCTCTGTCTCTCTCCCCATGTCTGTCTGTCTCTCTGTCTGTCTCTTTCCCTGTCTGTCTCTGTGTGTCTGTCTGTGTCTTTGTCTCTGTGTTTATCTCTCTGTCTGTCTCTGTATCAGTCTCTCTGTCTCTCTATCTCTGTCTGTCTCTCTCTATCTGTTTGTCTCTCTCTATCTGTATGTCTCTCTATCTATTTCCCTGTCTGTCTCTTTCCCTGTCTGTCTCTTTCCCCGTCTCTCTTTCCCTGTCTGCCTCTTTGTCCGTGTCTGTCTCTCCACTGATATCATACTACCTCACACATAAGCTTGTTATACTATGAATGTCTTTCGTTCCTATAGCAACCAATCACAGCTCCTATTAATAACCTGTGGCATCCAGCTCCATTGAGTTTAATGGGGGCAGGTTTTTTAGAGAGTAACTGTAAAGCCTGGGGTTACATTTTCCCATCAAAACATAGTCTACGACGTTCCCTGAGTCACATGAGGCGTCTGTGCGAAATTTCATGATTGTAAATGCGACGGTGCGGATTCCTTTAGCGGACATACAGACACACATACATACACACACACACACACACACATACATACATAAAAACATACATACATACATACTCAGCTTTATATATTAGCTATACAGAAATGAGTAGTACAAAACCTTGTAAGAGAACAAGTAAACAAATACGGGTATGTAATAACTGCCCAAGGCTATAAACCTACTAGGAGGATGGAAAGGGAAAAGGGGGAGAGGGGTAGGTGGGGGATGGGAGAAAACGAAAGGATAGTTATGTTGTAAAAAGGAAGAGGAAAAATATTAACATCATGTTTTGCAGCAATTTACCCCCCAGAAATAAGACCTACCCCAAAAATAAGCCCTAGCGCATTTTTGGGGGCAAAAAAATACGGTAATATAAGACCGTGCTTTATTTTCGGGGAAACACATTATATCGCTCCCTCCGGCCACACAGAAGCCGCCTGACTCATAGAAGATTTTTTTTTTTTTTTAACTTAAATCAAATGATGTTTAAAAGCACAAACATCTCCTGCCTCCTCTAAATGCACTTAAAAGGCAGCTGAACATTACAGATAATTTCCAGACCTGAAACGCGCTGAACTAAAATGCATCCATGCCGTGCTATTGTTACTACAGCCACCGGCTTAAAGGGAAACTCCACTTTGAGAATTCACTGTACAAAATGTCAAAAACTTTCCCCAAATTCATATCCATAGTTTGGTTTTCTAAATCAAGACGTTTGGTGAGTGCATTGGGGGAGCTGAGATCCCGAAGGACACATTATATGTAATAATGTCTCTCAATTACTGGTATATTATTTTCTATAGAGCCTTAAAGGGGAACTCTCAATAGTTCAAAAGGGAGCAGTTTTTGATCTTATTTTATTCCTCCTTCTCCCTTGAGTATTATCTTATTTTATTTTTTTAATCTGCCATACAGTACCAGAGATGTGGGCCTGTTTATTTTGCAGATGTTTTTATGGTCTTTAGATGGAGGCATGGCTTGGCTAAATTAAAAGGCCCATATCTCGGCAACCGTATGGGGGATTTTAAAAAGTAAAAAAAATGATTACTCAGGGGAGCGGAGGGGAAAAAATAAGAACAAAAACTGGATACTTTTGACCAAGTGAAACATCCTCTGTAAAGCGCACCAATCACCAGAATTTTCCTATATAACCTAAAGCCAGCGCTATACTGGCACTATCAGGCTGATTCTATACATATCTTTAGTTGTCAGCTTGGATGTATAGGTTTTGAAACACAAGCAAGTAAAGTTTGTAAAATGAGCAGCTTTTTGAATGACAGCAGCTGCCGATCAGCTGATAGCTGGGTTGGGTTTTCATAGTGATACCCGCACCCCTGCCTGTCCATCCTCTCTGTTATTTATGCTAATTCTATTATATAATCATTTTACTAACTAACTAGAAGGACCTGTGCTGATGTCATATCCTTGTGACCAGAAGGGGCAGGGCCTCAGCCAGCAGAAAAATAATGTTGCTTCCTGGTAGCAGCTATGTTGTCTGAGGCCCCACCCCTTCTGGTCACATGGGTATGACATCAGCACAGGTCCTTCTAGTCAGTTAGTAAAACAATTCTATAATAGAATTAGCATAAATAACAGGTGGAGGACAGACAGGCAGGGGGGCGGGAATCAGTATCAAACCCTACCCCAGTTATCAGCTGATCGGTAGCTGCTGCCAATCAAAAAGCTGCTCATTTTATAAACTTTACTTGCTTGTGTTTCAAAACCTATACATCCTGGCTGACAACTAAAGGTATGTATAGAATTAGCCTGATAGTGCCAGTATAGCACTGGCTTTTGGTTATATAGGAAAATCCTGGTGATTGGTGAGCTGTAAAGGATATTGGACACCTTAGCAGGTTAATTGTTCTTACTTCAAGTGGTTAAATTGGAAAACTTGCACAGTGCTTGAGAATTAAATTTATTCTCAAGAATGGATGGATTTTTATTTGGTTTACTGCTCTTTTGACCTAGGTTACTCACCACCTCTGCTGTCTTATCAGAGGTGGCTGTTTTCTTAGGAACGTAGCGCTAACAAGCTCTTTGCTAAACAGCTCGCAAGCCCTTTTCTGTATTTGCAAGGGTCGCCAGAAAGGTTGCTAATATCTATTCATTTGGGGTACCTGAAGCCATCCATGATCAATGGACAGCTATTATTTCTTAATGGCAGCCATGTAATGCCAAATTTCACCTGTAGAGGGTTCCAACAGGAAATTTTACTATTTGCTGAGCACCCAAGGCGATCAGATAGAAAACCACCTAAAGGCCTTATGCACCTCCACGTTATATGTATAGAGCTCTACTGTATCTCCATGCATCCTAATTAGTGATGGGCGGACCCGGCGGTTCCTCTTATTTTGATACACAGCCAGATAAGCACAGGGCTGGGGGCTGCAGCCTGTAGCCATGGGCTTTATTTGTGCTGGGTATCAGAATATGGAGGGACCCTACGACAATTTATTTATATTTTCTGTACACTATAGACCCGCAGACTGGGTCTGTGATTGGTCAGACACGCTGTCACACAGCCTCGGGGCGTGTCTGACTGCAACCAATCACAGGCACCGGTGGACAGGGAAAGCAGTGAATATTCAATGAGGGGTAATTATCGGTTCCGGAAGTGAATGTGAGACCCGGAAGCAGCGTATCGCCATGGCAGATCCTCAGTAAGTACAGCGTGCCTGATCCTATCCCCCATCCCTTCTATCAACAATTTAATCTCTGGATTCTGGTCCCCATAGACTTATATGGAGACCGGATTCCGGACTGGAACCGGATTTAAAAAATAAAGAAGAGAGGACAGAGACCCGCCAGTCCCGATTATCTGCAAGTCCGCTCATCTCTAGTCTTCATTTTTTTTTTTGGGAGGGAGGGGTATTCTGTGTGAATCGCATGCTCCATCCAATAGGGGCGCATTACTTATTGGGGAGAGTACCCACATAATACAGCTTCATGCAGAACACCATATGGCGGCACACGAGGCACAGCTAGGCCTTGCCCCTTATCCATCTGACTTTGAAGAAGTTTGTATGTAACGCTCTATGAAGGAATCTTGTGGAATTGGTTAATTTTCCTTGAAGCCAAAAGCCAGAACGTTCTTCTATTCTGTTGGCCGGTAATTTATACATGGGGGGGGAACCAATTAAATAATGGATTTCTTATGAGAAGTAAATCACATCTCGGGGAAACACGATTTTATATTTAATCTTCGAAATCTTCATTCTACCCTTGTGTGAGACGAGAGGTCCTGCCCTTTTGTCATCTTGGAGACGTTCTGCATTCTTCACAGAATCACTCGCTCGTCCATGCCAGGGACATGAAAGTAATATTCCTCTGTGTTGTGTTTCCTCAGGTTATTCCAAAGGACTACAAGACGATGACGGCCCTGGCCAAAGCCATCTCCAAAAATGTCCTGTTTGCCCACCTCGACGACAACGAGAGAAGGTATAACGCCAGATTGTTTGGGTAGATTGTAGGTGGGGAGGTGTCTCGGCCTTAAAGGAGCACTCCAGTGTTTTGTGGGTTTTCTTTGTCCCCTCTGTTAGTAATCAGTAATATTGCCTTCCATGGTCCACTCCTGGACTCTTTCTGAGCATAACATTGAGAAAAACTAACATTGAGAAAGTTGTCTCCGTTCACACAGTGTGAGCCGACGGGTCACAAATCCGGTCGTGTGGTGGCGGAGCAGCGTGGAAAATGGCGGAAGATGGTGATTGAGAAGTTTTGAACTACACTTCCAATACACAAGTTACCGATTGGCAACAGACATGCCAGAGTTGTCCTTTAATGCAGGGGTCCCCAATTTTTTGCACTGTCAGAGTCACATTCAGCTGTAAGAGATGCTCACAAGCCTCATTCTATGGAATGGAAGCCCTCTGTTCATAATGCCTAAGTGACCCCTTATATAGTAATAATGGTCTGGTGTCGCCTCATAAAGTACTAATGGCTCTAGTGTCGGTAGTAATAATGCCCATAGTGCCCCCTTTCAAAGTGATAATGCCCCAAGTGCCCCCTTATATAATAATAATGGCCCGAGTTCCCCCTTATATAGTAATAATGCCCTGAGTGCCCCCTTCTATAGTAATAATGGCCCGAGTGCCCCCTTCTATAGTAATAATGGCCCGAGTGCCCCCTTCTAAAGTAATAATGCCCCGAGTGCCCCCTTATATAGTAATAATGGCCCGAGTGCCCCCTTATATAGTAATAATGGCCCGAGTGCCCCCTTCTAAAGTAATAATGTCCCTTAGTGCCCTCTTATATAGTAATAATGGCCCAAGTGCCTCCTTATAAAGTAATAATGGCCCGAGTGCCCTCTTATATAGTAATAGTTCCCCCTTAGAAAGTAATAATGTTGGGAGTGACACCTTATAAAGTAATAATGCTCAGAGTGCCCCTTTAGAAAGTAGTAATGGTCAGGGTGTCCCCTTCTAAAGTAATAAAGCTCCAAGTTCCCCCTTCTAAAATAATAATGACCCGAGTGTCCTCTCATAAAGCCCTGAGTACCGACTTAGAAAGTAATAATTTTCCAAATGCACCATACAAAGTAATAATGTCTGGAGTTACCCCTTATATAGTAATAATGGCCCCGAGTGCCCCCTTATATAGTAATAATGCCCCCAGTGCCCCTTATATAGTAATGATGTCCCCAGTGCCCCTTCTAAAGTAATAATGGCCCCAGTGCCCCCTTATATAATATTAAAGCCCCGAGTGCCCCCTTATATAGTATTAATGCCCCTAGTGCCGCCTTATATAGTATTTATGCCCTGAGTGTCCCCTTCTAAAGTAATAATGCCCCCAGTGGCCCCTTATATAGTGATAACGCCCCGCCTGCCCCCTTATAAAGTAATAATGCTCTGAGTGCCCCCTTATATAGTGTTAATGCCCTGAGTTCCCCCTTATAAACTAATAATGCCCCCAGTGGCCCCTTATATACTGATAATGCCCCGAGTGCCCCCTTTGAAAGTAATAATGTCAGGAGTGACCCTTTATAAACTAATAATGCCCCTAGTGCCCCCATACAAAGTAATAATGCCCCGAGTGCCCCCTTATAAAGTATTAATGCCCCTGTAGTCACTGTCATGATTGAGAGTGGCACTAGCCTGAGCAGACAGCTGCAAAACAAAAATCGGGGATTTGCGAGGTACAAGTTGGGGACCCCTAATAAATAATTTTTATTTATATAGCACCAGCATATTCCACAGTACTTTACAATTCATAGGGGACATGTACGGACCCCTGTCTTACGGAGTTAAGGCCTACAGTTTTGGGGTAAATGGGACTGAAAGTACTTGGGTAAATGGGAGATGGTAAATCTGCTGCGTCTGACAGAAGAATAACCACTGGGTTCAGTGATAATCTTTAGGTTTCTGAGGTAGTTTGGTTGTAATAATGGCTAATAAACCAAGCTTGATCTGTGCGGAGAATGTTACATTCCTGAAGTCCTCACGCACCATCTTGTCACGCCTGAGAAGTTACTGTAAGAAATTCCAACCATCTCCATATCCGGTAAACATGGAGCTTCCCCAAATGTTAGCAGGGGGTCACAGTCTCCGAGGTCAGCTGGTCATGAGACCGCACTAACCCAGAACCCACACACCAACAGGATGACACAAACACGGCCATCGCTAAGGAAGCGCAGTTCATCCGTCTCTGACCCGCGGCCCAGAGAGCCCATCTGCGTCCACTGTACGGCCTTTCATGTGCCGAGGAGGCGGCCGGCGTCAGCGTCAGACTGAGACCTCAGCGGTGACCTGCGTGACCGCGACTGACCAACTCGAAGCCGGCAGTCATGGAGCGGCTAGTAAAAAGGGGCTATTGTTTTTCACTCCGTCTTGAGATTCCTCATAAAACTTTTTACTGTTGGCTCCTGGGGTTTGTTTGCGGTCTGGTACTGAGTCAGTCCTGCACACAAAGGTATACGACCGCTGCGTGACTACTTCATGGTACCATTTCCGAGCCTGTGAAATTTCATGACATGGATGCAATAAAGAACATATATTGGTCAGGCTCCGGTTTCTGCAAGGATCGCGGAGTTCTTCAGTCTTGTGTCAGTAGTCGGTGACTGTGAAGGATCTACGTGGTGGGGAGAGTGGACAGCATCATCATATAGCTGTATTAAGTGTGCACTGAAGACCCCAGTGAACTTACTTTTATGGGTGCATTATTAAATCCAGCACCCTCCATTGGGGTATGGTACAAAAAAAGGTGCCATGGAGTCACTGAAACGATCTGTCACGCTAGGTGTGGGGAAGTACCAAGCGCCCGGAGAAAGGGAAGGGAAAACCTGTGTCTAGGGAGATGGAAGATGGTGACCCCTGACCAAACCTACTGCTGGTCCCTGAGGTCCCTCACCACCCTAGATAGGTTCCGCACCTATGCGCCAAGCCAGATACCTGACCCTAGGTATCCCTAGTGCTGGGCCCAAAATAGGGAACAGGTGGGATGAGCGCTTCATCAACCCCACTAACCACTATAGAAGACACACAGGGGCAATAGCATGAGCTACTTATTAGATGAATCAGGTAGGAATTCAGTAGCCTGCGCAACCATACCACAGAGGAGTACAAGCCACTTGCTTGCATCTCAGCTGCAAGGAACTAAAAATATCACCAGCACCAGTCCATAGCAAGGAAGGGGTATTTAAACACAAAGGGAATACTGATAATCAACTGCTGGGTGGAAGGCGATCTCCTGCTGGGTCCAAAATGGAGAGAGATGAATACAGCAGGAAAGCTACCTATACCAATGAATACTGACAGCAGGAACAATGGAAATTCAGGGAGCATTCTGCGCAGCCAAACACTGTGACCTTCTATGGCCAGAAACCACATGACTGTCTGTCACCTGTGAAACAGTCCCTGTCAAAGAGGAGACATGGTTTCCCATACCGGGCACACATCTCTAGTTTTGGTAGGTTCACTGGTTACTATTGTACCTACAGTACTTTTTGTGCTGTGTGACAATTTTATAGCTCTCCCTGTTTTTTATCTTTAAATTTAAAGGGTTATTCCCATCACCAAGATCCTATCTCAATATGTAGTAGGTGTAATAATAATTATAGAAAATTCTCCAATTAGAAATGTAGTATAGTTCTCCTGATTAGCCATGTCGCTTACCTCATGTGCAGGGCATTGCAGAATAGGTATCCATGATCATCATTCTGATTACTCAGTTATGGACAGTTAGTTAGTTGCTAGTGGTCGTAACAATGGATTTCTAATTTGCTGCAATGCCCTGCACATGAGGCAAGCAGCATAGCTAATCAGGTGAACTATACTACATTTCTTATTGGAGGTGTTTGCTTATATTATTATTATTATTATTATTATTATTATTATTATTATTAAACCTACTACATATTGGGATAGGAACTTTATATTATTATTATTATTATTATTATACCTACTACATATTGGGATAGGAACTTTATATTATTATTATTATTATTACTACACCTACTACATATTGGGATAGGAAATTTGAGATGGGACTAACCCTTTAAGAATCTTTTTCAATAATTCTTATTGTATGAATTTGCATTAAAGGGGTTGTCCCAATAACAGCACATCTCACCCATTGACAGGATAGATGATTGCAGGGTTCCGACTAATTGGACTTCCACCGGTCACAAGCGGGGTCCCACAGTCCCCTGAGAGAAGAGAGCGGTAGTGAGCATGTGCAGCCACTTCCTCATTCAATGTCTGTGGTTTGCACATGCTCACTATCTATCCGATAACACACGAGGCTGTGGGATCAGCACCTGGGACCCCAGCGTAGTTATAATCTGTCGCGTGGACAGGTAACATATGTCTTTTTTGGGAAACTTCCTTTTAATAACATTTAGTTATGTTCTCTGCCATGTGACAATCATGTGAAAACACTTTGGTTTTTGGTGCAGAAACGTTTGCTGCAAATACACAATGTGAGCACATACTCATACGGTTCTCCATATACACATGGTCTACTTAAAGCACCCTTCAACAGGGTTTTTTCAATGCTGGAGTGGTGCTTTAAATGTAAGTCCCCTGGCCCCCATCTTATACTCACCTTCTGGTGGCCTCATCGTTTTTCGGCACCATCTTGAGCCCGGAACATTTGACTGGTCTGAAGTCAGAAGTTACATCGCAAGCTCTCAATAAAACTCTATGAGAGCCTAAAGAGGCTCTCATAGATTTGTGTTGAGTTGTGACTTCTGGCCGCTCCATGAAACACTGAAGTTATCTGGGAGGTAACAAACTGTTGGAGATCAGCCGGCGCGCACCTAGAAAAAGGTGAAGTCACCGGAGGGTGAGTATAAGACAAGGGGCAGCGGACATAGATTTAAAGCACCACTCCCAATAAAATAAAAAAGCGCTGGAGTGGTGCTTTAAATGTAAGTCCCCTTGCCCACATCTTATACTCACCTTCCAGCTTCATCGTTTTTCGGCACCATCTTGTGCCCGGAACATTTGACTGGTCAGAAGTTACGTCACAAGCTCTCAATAGAACTCTATGAGAGCCATAATGAGGCTCTCATAGACTTGTATTGAGTTTTGAGCTCCGGCGCACTCCATGAAACACCTGGGAGGTAACAAACTGCTGGAGACCAACCGGCACACCGCTGGAAAAAGGTGAAGCCGCCAGATGGTGAGTATAAGACAGTCAGTGGTGCTTTAATAAAATCAGGACCCTCTACCTACCAAAGTTTCTAGAAATTACAAAGTCACCCAAAAAGTCAAGGTTCAACTAACTAATAATATAAGAGGCAGCACCACCATATAATCTAGGAATTTGTGTCACGCACCGGTGTGTTTGCCGGAAAACACTCATCAACTTGTCATATTGTAGAGTAAATGGACTCCCACTATGCTTTATGAGCAGGAACTCTGCCCTCCAGAGTAATGTCTACAGATTAATGGCTTTAATAGGAGATGTCAGAGCTGTTGGGATATAGGATAGGGAGCGGACGGGAGTGTGTTATTTTACACTTTTATGGGTATTGTTCACTTTAATGGAAGTGCGGAATGGAATTCTTTATATTTCCTTTCCTTTTAAACAAATTTTTTTTTTATCTCTACTGGCTAACACGGTACAAAGATATATTTTACTTATTTCCTTTACATAAGACACCTGCCATATTGGTAACGTGAGAGGTTTCAGCGCCGCTGATATCTTCCAACACGTCGCTTTGGAGATCCTGTGCTACACCAGGTTATCATCCTCATTCCCAGCTTACAATGTATGGTTTAGGTTTGGGCTACGTTGGCTTCGAAACCAATCACGCGACCAAGGTTCCTACATCGCCACGCTATCTAGTTGAGACCCGTAAACCGATTGCACGACCAAGGTTCGCTCAGTGCCGTTCCTACATTGCCACACCATCCAGTTGAGACCTGGAAACTGGTTGCGTGACCAAGGTTTGCTCCCTGCCGTTCCTATATTGCCACAATATCGAATTGAGACCCGGAAACCAGTTGTGTGGCCAAGGTTTGCTCTGTGCAGTTCCCACATCCCCACACTATTGAATTGAGACCCGGAAACTGGTTGCACGACCAAGGTGTGCTCGGAACTGTTCCTACACCACCACGCTATCGAATTGAGATCCGGAAATTAGTTGCACGAACAAGGATCGCTCGGTGCCGTTCCTACATCACCACGCTATTGAATTGAGACCCGGAAACGAATTGTGCAACCAAGGTTCGCTCGCTGCCATTCCTACATGGCCACGCTATCAAATTGAGACCCAGAAACCGGTTGCATGACTTAAGATTCGCTTAGTGCCATTCCTACATCGCCACGCTATCAAATTGAGACCCGGAAACCGGTTGCCTGACCAAGGTTTGCTCGGTGCCGTTCGTGCATTGCCATGCTATCGAATTGAGACTCGGAAACCGGTTACGCGACCCCGGTTTGCTCAGTGCCGTTCCTATGTTGCAATACTATCGAATTGAGACCCGGAAACCGGTTGCGCAACCAAGGTTCGCCTGCTGCCATTCCTACATTGCCATACTATCGAATTTGAGACCTGGAAACCGGTTGCGCCACCAGTGTTCCCTCAGGGTTGTTCCTACATCGCCAAGCTATAGCATTGAGACCCGGAAACCAGTTGCCCGTCTAAGATTCGCTCGGTGCCGTTCCTACATCGCCTCGCTATCTAATTAAGACCCGGAAACCGGTTGAGTGACCAAGGTTAGCTCAGTGCCGTTCCTGCATCGCAATACTATCGAATTGAGACCCGGAAACCGGTTGCGCAACCAAGGTTTGCCTGGTGCCATTCCTACATCACCATACTATCGAATTTGAGACCTGGAAACCTGTTGTGCCACCAATATTCCCTCGGTGCTGTTCCTATATCACCACGCTATCGAATTGAGACCCGGAAACCGGTTGCATGACTAATATTCGCTTGATACCGTTCCTACATCGCCACGCTATCACATTGAGACCCGGAAAATACTGCAACAAGCAAAGTTATGCCTTGCCTGGCCCTTGTGGTCGCAATGCAACCCCATTCACTTCTACAGAACCGGGATGTGACAATGACACTTCAAACTTTGGTTTGCGATGGCTGTTGTGACCAAAGTTGCCGTGTAACCCCCCAACCTGGCTCATTATGATTGCATGGGACCACCATTCAATTCCAAGCAATGACAGTTGACCTTACCATTGGTAATGGATTTGACTAATAAAACTGACACATGGGGCTTTGATAATCATAAGTGCCGCCATGTTGCCACCATAATGCACCATATTCTTTCGGAATAAAATAGCATGTAATAGAGCATGCCATAATTTATTTCTTACGTATGGGACTTGGCAGCACAAAGATGTATTGTACATTATGGACCTATAGCAGTATATGGACACTATATTTCGGATCTTTTACATTCACCTTTTATTAATTTAATAAAAACGGATACGAGCGCTGAGCATCCTTCTAAGCTTGAGCGATGGCTGAAGATTATCAACATATGCAGGCATGTGCGGGGAGATAGTTACATGGAAGCACGCCGTATACGAGCTGCAGTCCGCGGTCTCATCTTTCACATGGGAATTCAGCTAGGATTCCCTGCCTCATGCTTACGGTATTTTTTTTAGCAGTGAGAAATGCCTGAAGTCAGGAAAAGTTCAACAATTCCTGCTATTCTGCATTGCCTGCTGTGAAGCTTCACTGTGTGACACAAGTCAACTGAGGAACTGCGCTCCGGATTATGGAAAGCGAAGAATCTGTGCAATTGTGGGTATACAACGTAGGGACGTGCAAACGGTCTGATATGTGCGTCTTTGTAAAAAAACGGAAGAGCAAAAAACAGAAGCAAAACAAAGGACGCATGGAAGAAAAGCAATCCATTATTCACGGCTGTAAAAATGGACGTAGATTTGTGAATGTAGCTTAAATCTGAAATAAACTACTAAGGATTAGTGATGAGCGGGCACTACCATGCTCGGGAGCTCGGTACTCGTAACTAGTGATGAGTGGGCACTACCATGCTTGAGTGCTTTGTACTCGTAACTAGTGATGAGCGAGCACTACCATGCTCGGGTGCTCAGTACTCGTAACTAGTGATGAGTGGGCACTACCATGTTCAGGTGTTCAATACTCGTAACTAGTGATGAGCGGGCACTACCATGTTCAGGTGTTCAATACTCGTAACTAGTGATGAGCGGGCACTACCATGCTCGGGTGCTCGGTACTCGTAACTAGTGATGAGTGAGCACTACCATGCTCGGGTGCTCTGTACTCGTAACTAGTGATGAGTGAGCACTACCATGCTCAGGTGTTCAGTACTCGTAACTAGTGATGAGCGGGCACTACCATGTTCAGGTGTTCAATACTCGTAACTAGTGATGAGCGGGCACTACCATGCTCGGGTGCTCAGTACTCGTAACTAGTGATGAGTGAGCACTACCATGCTCGGGTGCTCTATACTCGTAACTAGTGATGAGTGAGCACTACCATGCTCGGCGGCTCAGTACTCGTAACTAGTGATGAGTGAGCACTACCATGCTCAGGTGTTCAGTACTCGTAACTAGTGATGAGCGGGCACTACCATGTTCAGGTGTTCAATACTCGTAACTAGTGATGAGCGGGCACTACCATGCTCGGGTGCTCAGTACTCGTAACTAGTGATGAGTGAGCACTACCATGCTCGGGTGCTCTATACTCGTAACTAGTGATGAGTGAGTACTACCATGCTCAGGTGCTCAGTACTCGTAACTATTGATGAGTGAGCACTACCATGCTCAGGTGCTCAGTACTCATAACTAGTGCTGAGCGGGCACTACCATGCTCAGGTGCTCTATACTCGTAACTAGTGATGAGCGGGCACTACCATGCTCGGGTGCTCGGTACTCGTAACTAGTGATGAGCGGACACTACCATGCTCGGGTGCTCAGTACTCGTAACTAGTGATGAGTGAGCACTACCATGCTCAGGTGTTCAGTACTCGTAACTAGTGATGAGCGGGCACTACCATGCTCAGGTGCTCAGTACTCGTAACTAGTGATGAGTGAGCACTACCATGCTCGGGTGCTCAGTACTCGTAACTAGTGATGAGCGGGCACTACCATGCTCAGGTGTTCAGTACTCGTAACTAGTGATGAGCGGGCACTACCATGCTCAGGTGCTCGGTACTCGTAACTATTGATCAGCGAGCACTACCATGCTCGGGTGCTCAGTACTCGTAACTAGTGATGAGCGGGCACTACCATGCTTAGGGGCTCGGTACTCTTAACTATTGATCAGTGA
>NC_134359.1:256960459-256987959 GCF_048569485.1 Anomaloglossus baeobatrachus | reverse complement strand
AGGACATTATTCTGTGGCACTTACTAATATACAAGTATTACAGATTCTCCTCCTACACTTAATTATACAGCCTTCATCACAGTCAATGCAGCTAATAGAAGAGCATGTGACCAGACCCTCCAATACAAAACCAGCTTTCCTATGTGCTTTTCAATTGGAGGAGACTGGTCACATGCTGCTACATCAGCTGTGCTGTGCGCACTGTGAAGAATGGGCACTACTAAGTACAGGAGGAGAACCTGTAATACTTATATATTAGTAACTGTCACAAATAAATGTTCCCTAACACATTTATGTTAGGACAAAAAGTGGTCAGTTGACAGTTGTTTTTTTTTAACATTTAGTGCGCTTCATTATTTCATTTGCTCCTTTTTTTACTGTTTTTTGTCCTTTCTCGCTTGTTTTTCATTTGCGCCTCTCTCCTCCTGTACCATTCTGTGTCTTATATTGTTTATCATTATTGTACTTGTCCCTGTATACCCCATTTTACTCGTAAAGCGCCATGGAATAAATGGTGCTATAATAAATAATAATAATAATAATCTTCTTGTCAGGCTTCCAGCAGGGAGCGCAGAAGCTGAATGAAGATGGAACTCCAAAGTGCAGTTAGATAAAAGCCCACAAGAGGGCGCAAGCACTAGAAAGAGTAGTCAGCAAAAGTAAGTCTAAACCGGGATGTTACGTCAATACAGGAGGGAGCGAGCAAGCTGTAAATAGGTGGAAGCAAAAAGGATCAGTAGCCGAGAAGTCATGTCAAAAGCCAAACAGGGGAAGGAGAGCCGAGGTCAGGAAACGTTACCGAGGTCAGAGGCCGGGAGCGGAAATATGTACAAGGAGAGGGAGGGGACCAAGACTCAGATTGGAACCGGGGTCTGGTAGACAGGGCAAATAAACAGTATAAGGGAAACGTAGGTCATAAAATGTTACCGAGGTCAAAGGACGGGAGAGCAAGTAAGTACAAGGAAGGGGAGGAGACCGAGACACAGAATGGGACCGGGGTCAGGTAAACAGGGCGGACATACAGTACAAGGGAAACGGAGGTCAGAAAATGTTACCGAGGTCAAAGGCCGGGAGCGCAAATAAGTACAAGGAGAGGGAGGGGACCAAGGCTCAGAACGAGACCGGGGTCAGGTAGACAAGGCGGACAAACAGTACAAGGGAAACGGAGGTCAGAAAATGTTACCGAGGTCAGAGGCCGGGAGAGCAAGTAAGTACAAGGAAAGGGAGGACACAGACACAGAATGGGATCAGGCAGGTATTCAGGGCAAACAAACAGTACAAGGGAAACAGAGGTCAGAAAATGTTACCGAGGTTAGAGGTCAGGAGAGCAAGTAAGTACAAGGAGGGGGAGAAGACCGAGACACAAAATGGGACCGGGGTCAGGTAGGCAGGGCGGACATACAGTACAAGGAAAACGGAGGTCAGAAAATGTTACCGAGGTCAGAGGCCGGGAGAGCAAGTAATTACAAGGAAGGGGAGGAGACTGAGACACAGAATGGGACCGGGGTCAGGTAAACAGGGCGGACATACAGTACAAGGGAAACGGAGGTCAGAAAATACTACCGAGGTTAGAGGCCGGGAGAGCAAGTAAGTACAAGGAAGGGGAGGAGACCGAGACACAGAATGGGACCGGGATCAGGTAAACAGGGCGGACATACAGTACAAGGGAAACGGAGGTCAGAAAATGTTACCGAGGTCAAAGGCCGGGAGCGCAAATAAGTACAAGGAGAGGGTGGGGACCAAGGCTCAGAACGAGACCGGGGTCAGGTAGACAAGGCGGACAAACAGTACAAGGGAAACGGAGGTCATAAAATGTTACCGAGGTCAGAGGTTGGGAGAGCAAGTAAGTACAAGGAAGGGGAGGACACAGACACAGAATGGGATCAGGCAGGTATTCAGGGCAAACAAACAGTACAAGGGAAACAGAGGTCAGAAAATGTTACCGAGGTCAGAGGTCAGGAGAGCAAGTAAGTACAAGGAGGGGGAGAAGACCGAGACACAAAATGGGACCGGGGTCAGGTAGACAGAGCGGACATACAGTACAAGGGAAACGGAGGTCAGAAAATGTTACCGAGGTCAGAGGCCGGGAGAGCAAGTAATTACAAGGAAGGGGAGGAGACTGAGACACAGAATGGGACCGGGGTCAGGTAGACAGGGCGGGCAAACAGTACAAGGGAAATGGAGGTCAGGGAGAGGAAAGCTGGGTAGCGAGATGCATCAGGGCTAACTTACAAGAACCAGTTGTGCACGCTGCAGAGCAGGAACTATTACTGGCGGCGTTCCGGAGGAGTCCACACCATGATAAAGCGGTGTGAGCCCCGGAACAAAGCACAACCGAGAAGACCCCGCCCACCAGACTTAACCCCATATACATCCAGCTATAGTCATGACGCTTCCTAAAATTTGCGCCTTTTTAAAGTTTTTTTATGTATGTGTTTGCCTGTTGATTGTTTTGTTTGTTTATTTTGTAAGTTCACCACTGTAGGTGAGCTTTGAGGTCTACAGCAATTCTCGCCTAATCCATCAATTGCCACTTTCAAAAAAAAAAAAAAAAATTCCCTTCGGGGATGATTTTACGTACACCTGAATTTTTTTTTTTTTTGCACAAATTTTTGGAAATTTTAGAAGTAAAAATGCACTAAAATGTTGCAAACAAGGATAAAAACAAAAAGAAAGAGCATTTTTTATTTTCCGCAGAATTGATATACTACTTGTGACATTTTGACAAATTTGGCACAAAAAAGTCAACGAATACCACAAGGCAACAAAAAAGTGACTTAAAAAAGTCTCTATTTCTGAGATAGGGTCCTTTTATCCCCTCTAGTCTTTCTACCCAATAGGGCGTGGTCCTCAAGGAAATGGATAGAGTAGAGGATAACGCCCACTTGGCTAATAAGACTCGAATTTCATACATGGAATAAATGGTTACCGTATATCTCAGTAACGGAGAGGCGTAAGAAAAAAAGAAAAACAACATCGGAATCAGGAGAAGAGCAGTATTTACATCTGGTAAATAAATTACTAATTTATGACAAGAGGCAGCAGGATAACGCCCACTTGGCTAATAAGACTAGAATTTCATACATGGAAGAAATGGCCGTATCTCAGGAATGGAGAGGCATGGGATAAAAAGAAAAATAACGCCGGAATCGGGATAAAATTGGTATGTACATCTGGTAAACAAATTACAGATTTATGACAAGTGACTGTAGGATAACGCCCACTTGGCTAATAAGACTAGAATTTTATACACGGAAGAAATGCCCATATCTCAGGAATGGAGAGGCGTAGGATAAAAAGAAAAACGCTGGAATCGGGAGAACAGTGGCATTTACATCTGGTAAACAAATTACAGATTTATTACAAGTGACAATAAGATAACACCCACTTGGCTAATAAGACTAGAATTTTATACAAAGAAGAAATGGCCGTATCTCAGGAACGGAGAAGCGTAGGAAAAAAAGGAAAACAATGCCAGAATCGGAAGAGCAGGGGCTTTTACACAAAGTAAAACAAAAATTACACATTTAGGACAAGTGGCAGCAGGGTAACGCCCACTTGGATAATAAGACTTTAATTTCAAACACGGAAGAAATGGCCGTATCTCAGGAACTGAGAGGCGTAGGATAAAAAGAAAAACAACGCCGGAATCGGAAGAGCAGGGGCTTTTACACAAAGTAAAAAAAGTACACATTTAGGACAAGTGACAGCAGGATAACGCCCACTTGGCTAATAAGACTAGAATTTCAAACACAGAATAAGGGGCCGTATTCAGGAATGGAGATGCGTAGGATAAAAAAAAAATAACACCGGAATCAGGAGAACAGCGGTATTTACATCTGGTTATCAAATTACAGATTTATGACAAGTGAAAGCAGAATAACGCCCACTTGGCTAATAAGACTAGAATTTTATACACGGAAGAAATGGCTGTATCTCAGAAACGAGAGGGGTAGGATAAAAAGAAAAACAACGCTAGAATCGGGAGAACAGCGGCATTTACATTTAGATTTATTACAAGTGATAGCTGGATAACGCCCACTTGGCTAATAAGACTAGATTCTCATGTACAGAAGAAATGGCTGTATTTCAGGAACTGAGAGGTGTAGGATAAAAAGAAAAACAACGCTGGAATCGGGAGAACAGCGGCATTTATATTTAGATTTATTACAAGTGACAGCTGGATAACGCCCACTTGGCTAATAAGACTAGAGTTTCATATATGGAAGGAGTGATCGTATCTCAGGAACGGAGAGGCGTAGGAAAAAAAGAAAAACAACGCCGGAATCGGAAGAAGAGCAGTATTTACATCTGGTAAACAAATGACAGATTTATGAAAAGGGACAGCAGGATAACGCCCACTTGGCTAATAAGACTAGAGTTTCATACATGGAAGGAGTTATTGTATCTCAGGAACGGAGAGGCGTAGGATAAAAAGAAAAACAACGCCAGAATCGGAAGAGCAGAGGCATTTACACAAAGTAAATAAATTACACATTTAGGACAAGTGACGAATTTCTCTTTAAAATAACATTTTTCTGCATAAAAAATGCTCAAAAGAAGCTAAAACAATGCAAAAAAAATGGCAATTTTTTTTTTTATACAATCCAGTAAAGGAAGAAATGGCGCAGCAGCTTTTTATGTGCAGTCACACTGGGCTAGAAGCATTTACGAGCCACGTAAATATATACAAATTGCAAATTCTACCTGCTGGGCAACATCACAGCTAAATGCGGGGTTATTCATTAACAGTCAGTGGTAGACAGGCCTGAAACGCCAGTCAGCTTCCAAGATTTCACACTATACATGTCAATAAATGACAAGATTCACCGAGGAGGGAAATAAACACAGCAAACGTTCAGCTGCAGATAGGTACAAAGGGTGAATCGCAGTATAACCTTACACAAGGCATTCCAGAATGGCAGCCACGACATGCATAGGCCTAGCCGGAGTCTGAACATATTTCTGTAGAGATATGATAAATAGCAGAATATGAGCAGATGACAACACCTGCCAGAGAGCGCCGGGCCTCTGCTATCAGCTCTTCAAAGAGGATTTAATCATATAACAGCATGATGCAATAAACCATGGCAACACCGGGTATCTCATCAGAGCGCAGAAAGTGAGACTAATGCAACACCGCGTATCTCATCAGAGCGCAGAAAGTGAGACTAATGAAAGCATTTGTCTGATTGGATGCCATTTATGCAGGGTACTGATATAATTTCCATCAAGTCATAAAAGCGGGGCCAGACAATAGAGATTAACTTTCCTGCAGTGCCTCTACAGGGGAAATGAAGCATTGCACCACTCTCACTGATATCAATGGGGTAATGCATAAATGTACTGTGCCAAGGTGCTCTAAGATTCTGAATGGCGGACCCTTCCATGACCCTTTATCAGCTTGGGTTTGGCTAATAAGGTATATTAAAATGTATTTCTTAGTAGGTGTAATAATAATATTACCAAATACCTCCAAAATACCCATCCCCTGTAGACTGTGTGCCCTCGTGGGCAGGGCCCTCTCTCCTCCTGTAGACTGTGAGCCCTCGTGGGCAAGGTCCTCTCTTCTCCTGTAGACTGTGAGCCCTCACGGGCAGAGTCCTCTCTCCTCCTGTAGACTGTGAGCCCTCGTGGGCAAGGTCCTCTCTTCTCCTGTAGACTGTGAGCCCTCGCGGGCAGGGTCCTCTCTCCTCCTGTAGACTATGAGCCCTCGTGGGCAGGGTCCTCTCTCCTCCTGTAGACTGTGAGGCCTCGTGGGCAGGGTCCTCTCTCCTCCTGTAGACTGTGAGCCGTCGTGGGCAGGGTCCTCTCTCCTCCTATAGACTGTGAGCCCTCGTGGGCAGGATCCTCTCTCCTCCTGTAGACTGTGAGCCCTCGTGGGCAGGGTCCTCTCTCCTCCTGTAGACTGTGAGCCGTCGTGGGCAGGGTCCTCTCTCCTCCTATAGACTGTGAGCCCTCGTGGGCAGGATCCTCTCTCCTCCTGTAGACTGTGAGCCCTCGTGGGCAGGGTCCTCTCTCCTCCTGTAGACTGTGAGCCCTCGCGGGTAGGGTCTTCTCTCCTCCTGTAGACTATGAGCCCTCGTGGGCAGGGTCCTCTCTCCTCCTGTAGACTGTGAGCCCTCGTGGGCAGGGTCCTCTCTCCTCCTGTAGACTGTGAGCCGTCGTGGGCAGGGTCCTTTCTCCTCCTATAGACTGTGAGCCCTCGTGGGCAGGATCCTCTCTCCTCCTGTAGACTGTGAGCCCTCGTGGGCAGGGTCCTCTCTCCTCCTGTAGACTGTGAGCCCTCGTGGGCAGGGTCCTCTCTCCTCCTATAGACTGTAAGCCCTCGTGGGCAGGGTCCTCTCTCCTCCTATAGACTGTGAGCCCTCGTGGGCAGGGTCCTCTCTCCTCCTGTAGACTGAGCCCTCGTGGGCAGGGTCCTCTCTCCTCCTGTAGACTGTGAGCCCTCGCGGGCAGGGTCCTCTCTCCTCCTGTAGACTAAGCCCTCGTGGGCAGGATCCTCTCTCCTCCTGTAGACTGTGAGCCCTCGTGGGCAGGGTCCTCTCTCCTCCTGTAGACTGTGAGCCGTCGTGGGCAGGGTCCTCTCTCCTCCTATAGACTGTGAGCCCTCGTGGGCAGGATCCTCTCTCCTCCTGTAGACTGTGAGCCCTCGTGGGCAGGGTCCTCTCTCCTCCTGTAGACTGTGAGCCCTCGCGGGTAGGGTGCTCTCTCCTCCTGTAGACTATGAGCCCTCGTGGGCAGGGTCCTCTCTCCTCCTGTAGACTGTGAGCCCTCGTTGGCAGGGTCCTCTCTCCTCCTGTAGACTGTGAGCCGTCGTGGGCAGGGTCCTCTCTCCTCCTATAGACTGTGAGCCCTCGTGGGCAGGATCCTCTCTCCTCCTGTAGACTGTGAGCCCTCGTGGGCAGGGTCCTCTCTCCTCCTGTAGACTGTGAGCCCTCGTGGGCAGGGTCCTCTCTCCTCCTATAGACTGTAAGCCCTCGTGGGCAGGGTCCTCTCTCCTCCTATAGACTGTGAGCCCTCGTGGGCAGGGTCCTCTCTCCTCCTGTAGACTGAGCCCTCGTGGGCAGGGTCCTCTCTCCTCCTGTAGACTGTGAGCCCTCGCGGGCAGGGTCCTCTCTCCTCCTGTACCAGTCTGTTTTGTATTGTTAATGATTGTTGTACGTATACCCTCTTTCACTTGTAAAGCGCCATGGAATAAAATGGCGCTATAATAAAAAATAATAATAATAATTAGAAATGTAGTATAGTTCTTCTGATTCACTATATTGCTTACCTCATGTGCAGGGCATTGCAGGTCCTTAGGTATTAATAGGTACGACCACAGATATAATGACAGTTCGTGCTCGTGGTTGTAACAATGGATACTTAAAGGTCTGCAATGCCCTGCACATGAAGTAAGAGACTTGGCTATATCAGGAGAACTATACTACATTTCTAATTGGAGATATTTGCTAATATTATTATTATTATTACACCTACTACATATTGGGATAGGATCTTGGAGATGGGAAAAACCCCTTTAGGCCTCTTTCACACGTACGTGCCTCCGGTACGTGTTTGGCAGTTTTCTCACGTAACGGAGACACGTACACACATAGACCTAGGTATTTCTATGGTTTTGGACACACGTAAGTATTTGCACATGGAACGTGTGTCCGTGTTCCGTACTTACGTGTGTCCATGTGTTTCTCACGGCGACATGTCCGTTTTTCTCCGGCATCACGGGTGTCACACGGAACGCAAACGTGTCACACGTAATGCTAACGGACCACACGGATGTGTTCTGTGTGACACGCACCGGAGAAAAGACATGTGTCTGTGAGGAAAAAAAACAACCTTTACTCACCTTCTCCTGCCCTCCTGTCTCTGCCGCTGCTGTCACTTGCTGCCGACCGCCGCTCATTATGCTCATTGAATATTCACTTCACTGCGGCCGGAAGCAGCAGCAGCGGGGAGTCGGCAGGACCGGAGACCGAAGATCAGCACCACGGACAGCGAAGCCAGGGACAGGTGAGCAGAAAGTTCCCGTTCTCCGTGTGTTATCATGGATAGCACACGGAAAAAACACGTAACCCATAAACACGGCTCACGGAGGGCAAAACGCATCTCTGACACGTCCGTGAAAAACGTGAGTGGTTTTTCACGAACGTGTGAAAGAGGCCTTAAGCATGTATGTGAAGAAGTAATATCCAGCTGCAAAAGATATTTCAGGAGAACTATACTACATTTCTAATTGGAGGTATGTGCTAATAGTATTACGCCTAAGGAGTGCTTTACACGCTGCGACATTACTAACGATATATTGTCGGGGTCACGTCGTTAGTGACGCACATCAGGAACCGGTAGCGATATCGCAGCGTATAACGCAAATGAGTGACGATCAACGAGCGCAAAAACGTGCAAAATCGTTGCTCGTTGACACGTCGTTCATTTCCATAATATCGCTGCAGCATGTACAATGTTATTTGTTGCTCCTGCGGCAGCGCACATCGCTGTGTGTGACACCGCAGGAACAACAAACATCTCCTTACCTGCGTCCACCGGCAATGCGGAAGGAAGGAGGTGGGCGGGATGTTCCGGACGCTCATCTCCTCCCCTCCTTTTCTATTGGGCGGCGGTTAAGTGACGCTGCTGTGACGCTGAACGAACCGCCCCCCTTAGAAAGGAGGCGGATCGCCGGTCACAGCGACGTCGTGGATAAGGTATGTGCGTGTGACGCTGCCGTAGCAATAATGTTTGCTACGGCAGCGATCACCACATATCGGCCGTACGATGGGGGCGGGTGCTATCGCGCTCGACATCGCTAGCAATTGCTAGCGATGTCTCAGCGTGTAAAGTACCCCTAATACATATTGGGATAATATCTTGGAGATGGAAATACCCTTTTAAACTGCACCAATCACCAGGTTTTTCGTATATAACCTAAAGCCAGTGCTATACTGGCACTATCACGCTGATTCTATACATACCTGTAGTGGTCAGCTCGGATGTTTAGGTTTTGAAACCCAAGAAAGTAAAGATTATGAAATCGGCAGCTTCCCGAGTGACAGAAGCTGAGATCAGATAATATCTGGGGGGTATTCATACTTATCCCCTCCCCCCCCTGTTAGAATTAGCATAAGTATTATATAATCGATTCACTTTTCACATCCAGGACCTGTGTGAGGTCATACCCATGTGACCAGAAGGGGTGGGGCCTCGGCAAACAAAGCTAATATCAGGCAGCAACATTTTTCTGTTGGCTGAGGCCCCGCCCCTTCTGGTCACATGGGTATGACCTCCCACAGGTCCTGCAAGGGAAAAAGTGAATCGTTTGTATAATACTTATGCTAATTCTAACGGGGGGGGGGGGGGATAAGTATGAATACCCCCCAGATATTATCTGCTCCTCAGCTGCTGTCACTCAAGAAGCTGCCGATTTTATAAACTTTACTTTCTTGGGTTTCAAAACCTAAACATCTGAGCTGACCACTACAGGTATGTAGAGAATCAGCCTGATAGTGCCAGTATAGCACTGGCTTTAAGTTATATAGGAAAATCCTGGTGATTGGTTCCCTTTAAGCCATCCTCTTTGGCACTGAAATTTCTATTCAGTCATTTGTGATTTTTGGCCTTATAATCCATATAGACAAAGGCTCGGGCTCGCCCACAGGACAACCGGAGAATCCTCCGGTGGGCCCCTTTGCAATAGTAGTATGTCACGTATGACCCCAAAATGATCAGTACAATACACTTGTTTCACTATGTACAGACAAAACAAGCAACTCATCATTCATTTTACAAACTACCATGTATATTATTATATAGAAGCATAGGACATTTGTGAATGTAATATTTGCATGTAGTAGATTAGTGGCCTCCAGAGTCAGTTACTGGTGGGCCCTTGCCGTCCCAGTGAGTGAGAAATGTCAGGTTCCCATAGAAGAAGACAGAGTGGTCAGACTATGACCTTGGCCCCATTCACACTGGGTGGTGACCACATCTCAGTTGAACCACGAGAGAGAAACAAATCATGCAATATATGTAATAAAAAACCAATCCCTTACCAACACTGTTAATCTTCTGTCCGCCAAGATCCTGCAATAAGGCTCCTACAGCCGGGTTCTGCCTGGAATATAACTCGTACCGATTGATTCCAATATGAAACTTTAACCAGTTTGGATAGGAGTCTACGTGAGCTTCTCCAGTTGGCAAGAAATCTTCCTCCTCGTTTGCTTCATTCCCCACATTTTGCCTAAAAAGATGACAAACGTTATATTGAATCATGGAGGAACATAGATGATTCTACAGATAAGGCTGGTATTAATACATATATATGAAAGATGCTGACACTAACGTCTTAAAGGGAACCTGTCACCAGATTTGGGGCCTATAAGCTGCGGCCACCACCAGTGGGCTCTTATATACAGGATTCTAACATGCTGTATATAAAAGCCCAGGCCGCTGTGTAGAACGTAAAAATCACTGTATAATACTTACCTCATGATGTGTCCTACGTCATACACACTCTTCGGTCCTGCGCAGGCGCACTACAATACTTTGATCTGCCCTGCTCAGGACCTCAATGCCAGCGAGTGTGGATACAAATCAAAAAAGGTCCGTGGAGCCTATGTTAGGAGTCTCGACACAGAAAATAGCCAGATATCCCTCCGGGAAGGACCTAGCATATGAGTGGCTCTTTTTAAGGAGACCACCATAACCACCATATTAAGTGGCTCTTTTAGTCAATATCCAACTCTTTGACGAGTGTAAAGATATGAGAAGGAAAATACCAAGGCCAGGTATCCATCCACAGACAGCTGTTTCGGGGTATTGCCCCTCATCAGTGTGGAGTAGGATTCGGGCCAGGTGGGAGCAATGCCTAGTAGACCAACAAGACAAAACAATCACTGATCTCGGGGAGACCAGCCAGAGAAAACACTGCCAGCAGCCACCTAAGGCGCTCAACACAGTGAAATCCTAGGTGCATTGCCCCCTGGGAAGTGTTCAAATCAAAAAAGCTCTGTGGCACCTCTGTTAGGAGTCTCGACACAGGAAATAGCCAGATATCCCTCCAGGAAGGACCTAGCCATGGTGGTTATGGTGGTCTACTTAAAAAGAGACACTCCTTGGCTAGGTCCTTCCCGGACGGATATCTGGCTATTTTCTGTGTCGAGACTCCTAACAGAGGCCCACGGACCTTTTTTGATTTGTATATTTCCCAGGGGGCAATGCACCTAGGATTTCACTGTGTTGAGTGCCTTTGTTGGCTGCTGGCGAGTGTGGATGGTATAGGATGCGTCTTGCACCCCGGCTTCAGAAGAAGGAGGACAAAGATGGCCGAAAGAGCAGACGCCGGCACCGGAAAATGAAGACGCCCATCTGAGCCACATCCACCGCACTGACCGTTTAGGTGTGTATTATGAAGTGATTTTTATGTTCTATACAGCGGCCTGGGCTCTTATATACCGCATGTTAGAATACTGTATATAAGAGCCCACTGGTGGTGGCAGCAGCTTATAGGGCAAATCTGGTGACAGGTTCCCTTTAAAGGGGTTCTCCAACTTTAGATAAAATGACATGCTTTGCTCAAAATATAACTCGACTCCTATCTATTGGTTGTAAATGGTATTTAAGTATTCATATAAATTGGGCTAAACTTGCAATACCAAGTACGACCAATAGTAAACGGTGGCGCTGTTTTTGGAAAAATGCGGGTATTTTAAATCTAAAAAGCCCTTTTCAGTTCCATATATTAATGTTTACTCAGATCATATTTACATTATGGCATTAACTAATTAAGAAGAAAGAAAAGATAATAAAAAATGTTTCAATTTCTCATGAATGTTTACATTTGGAAAATACTGACAACCGTGGTCAGTATGGCCAAGTGGTCCAAGGCGCTGCGTTAAGGTCACAGTCTTTAGTGGAGTCGTAGGTTCGAATCCCACTTCTGACAATGTTCTGCTACATTACAATCACTTGGAAGATACTGTCACGGGTGACAGACAGTCATGTGATTTCTGGCAATAGAAGGTCACAGTGTTTAAGTGCTCAAAATGATCCCTGACTTTCTATAGTTCCTGCTGTTAGTATTCATTGTGCTAGGTAGCTTTCCTGCTGGGTTTTTATCTCTTCCTCTTTATGACCCAGCAGAGCTCATCTTCCGCCCAGCTGCTGATCATCAGTATTCCTCTTTTGCTTAAATACTCCCATCTTTACTGGGCTGGTGCTGGTGATATCATTCAGTTCTTTCAAGCTCTGGATGCAAGCAGATGGCTTGCACTCTTTTGTGGTATTGTTGCTGAGCTTCTACCTGAGTCATCTGTGGATAAGTAGTTCATGCTTTTCCCCCTGTGTGTCCTCCTTGTGTCTTCTATAGTTGTTTAGTGGGGTTGACGAGGAGCTTACCCCGCCCATTCCCTATTTAGGCTCCAGCACTAGGGATACATAGGGTCAGGTATCTGGCTCGGCGCATAGGTGTGGAACCTATCTAGGGTGGTGAGGGACCCCAAAAACCAGAAGCAAGTTTGGTCAGGGGTCACTATCTCCCCCTTCCCTAGACGCAGGGGTTCCCTTCCCTTTCGCTGTTCGCTTGGTGCTCCCCCGTACCCAGCGTGACAGATACGATCCCTAAATGTTACAATATTTATAGTAAGCTTCCAAAAGTAAAAGGAAATAATGTTCTAGAGCAGAGGGTAGCAGCCTATATACCTTTACTACATGTCATTCATGCACCTGGAATGTAAGATTGATGCTTCGCTCGGGAGTTTTTGCTAACCTACGTGTGCCGGCTTTCAATTCCAGTGGGGAATGCAGAAATTTAGGAAACAAGGTGTGAAACAGAACCTCCTGGGCTATTTCTGGATTTGCAAGCATCGAATGCTCTGGAAAATGAGTAATAATAGACCAAAGGAGGAATGAAAAAATGCTAGCAAGCCACCAAAGCAGCAGGGGTGTAATTACCGGAGATTGCCCCCTCTGCCACATAATAGGACCGCAGAGCTGTAAATGACGTGTGATTGGGGGTGCTCTTAGATTTTATATTAGAGGTATGGCAGTGTATTGCTCATATGATAGATAAAAATAATATAATTCAATATCACAAGACCCTGTAAGATTATAAAAAGGTTTTTGAGTATATTAAAGTGGTTGTCAGCTCTTGTGGTGAAAGTATGCAATCATTCTATGTGACCACAGGCTTCTGAGTCCTTACAGAGCGTGCTCAGCACACTGTCAGGATTCTCTGGTGTTACTGCAGAGACTGGGCGGTCAAGTAACCACAGGCTTCTGAGTCCTTACACAGCATGCTCAGCACACTGTCAGGATTCTCTGCTGTTACTGCAGAGACTGGGCGGTCAAGTAACCACAGGCTTCTGAGTCCTTACACAGCATGCTCAGCACACTGTCACGATTCTCTGCTGTTACTGCAGAGACTGGGCGGTCAAGTAACCACAGGCTTCTGAGTCCATACAGCGCGTGCAAGGCATGCTGTTTGGATTCTCCGGTGTCACTGCAGAGGCTGAGCAGTCATGTGACCACAAACTGGGTCCTTACAGCGTGTACACGGCATGCTGTCAGGATTCTTCTGTGTCACTGGAGAGACTAGCCAGTCACGTCACCACAGACTTCTGAGACCTTAAAACGCGTGTACAGCATGCTGTCAGGATTCTCCGGTGTCACTACAGAGAGTGGGAGGTCATGTGACCCCAGACTGATCCTTAGAGCACGTGCATGGCATGCTGTCAGGATTCTCCGGTGTCACTGCAGAGACTGGGCGGTCACTTGACCACAAACTTCTGAGTCCTTACAAAGCTTGCATGGCATACTGTCAAGAGTCTCTGGTGTCAATGAAGAGACTAACTTCTGAGTCCTTACGGTGCATGCACGTCACACTGTCAGGATTCTCCAGTGTCACTGCAGAGACTGGGCTTTCACGAGACCAATTTGCATACATATGGTCACGTAGTAACTGGACGTACTTAGGCTCGTTCAACTCAAATAAAATGAGCAATGCCGCACATGACTAGGTGGAATGTGGTCGGAAGAATGCAAATTGCGTATTTGCGGTCACATGACCGCCCGATCTCGGCAGTGACACTGGAGAATCCTGACAGTGTAAGGACTCAGAAGTCTGTAGTCACATAGTCCCATTATGACATATTTTGGTGTATTTTCCATCTAGATGTTGGGTGGGATTCAGGCCTAGCAAAGGGGTTGAGATACTTCTAATTTACTGGTTGCTTTAAGGACTGAAATCGACCTGTTTTGAGGATTTCACCTTTGCAAATAATTTCAGACTTTCATTATAGACATGAACAGAGATGCTAAAATCTCCCCAAAAATATACAATACACTGGCGTATGTGACGCTTAAAAAACAAAAAATATTATTAAACTTCCGCCGGTGATTTCTCCGGTTCCAGCAGAATATCTATGCCGGTCTATGCGCATCCCGATCTCTTGTACTGACGTTCCGTCACATCCAGGCTGTAGCGGTCACATAGGACAGAACGCCAGCACAGGAGGACAGGAATCACAAAGGTGAGTCTTCTATATCTTTTCTAATGTGCTGGTAATCCACTAGGAAATCTGCGAGAAGATCCACACGATCTTGTGCTGATTTGCGCTGATGACTTCCTTGCTGATTGGGACAGCAGCATATCTGCCGTGTGTGAACTTATCCTTAAAGGGGTTGTCCAGTGTCCACTACTTTTACACTGATGGCCTATCTCAGGATAGATCATCAGTGTCTGATCGGCCAGGTTCCAACACACCGCACCCACGCCAATCAGCTGTGTTCGGTCCCGGCGGCGGCAGCAGACAACCGGAAATGCCCAGTTCCAGAGCTGCCCAGTCTTCTGATAGTGACCGTGGCTGGCAACTGCACATCCACCTCCTACTGATCTGAATGGGAGGCGGATGTGCAGTACCCGACCACGGCCACTATCAGAAGATGGAGCAGAGCCGGAGCTGAGCATTTCCGATTGCCTGCTGCCGCCACCATGACTGAGAACAGCTAATTGGCGGGGGTGCCGTGTGTTGAACCCCAGCTGATCAGACACCGATGACCTATCTTGAGGATAGGCCATCAGTGTAAAAGTTGTGGACAACCCCTTTAAAGTCACCACTAAGGCAATTATTGGGGCCATCAAAGGGACAAAGTAAGGCTCACAAATAGGCAATAGTAGAGTTGAGCAAAAGCATTTGATGCCAAGACGTTGCGAAGCCTACATATCAGAAGAGGTGTCGGGGATGCTAGCAAGTGGTAGGAGGTTTGCCGGGTTCTGGACTGGTGGCCACAGATTACTGACATGGTGCTGAACCAGGTTCCCACAATTTTGTTTTATTCGTGTCCCACTCATTGAAAGTGTAGAAGGGACCAGAAGGCACCAAACCACTAGGTAGAAGGATATGAAGGACTTCCACTTGTGGGACGTATTTGGCAAGGAGTTGGCGGTGCCACATCCCCAGCACCGATCAACTCCCAATGCAGAGTGACAGTACAGCTATTTTGCTGGGAAATCGTCTAATGTCCACCCGTGTGAAATGGGCCCTTTGTCTACTAATCCAAAAAGAGAACATCTAAAGAGCTCTTGATGACCCAACACGTCCGGGCATTGCCGGTCTAGTCTATTGACTTTAATCAAAATGGTGTAATACTCAATCATTCCTGCGGAGGCACTGCAGGGAAATTACACACTTTCTGCAAGCTTCTACCATAGATTACAGCTGACCTTTAAAGGTCCAAAAGAAGCACTATCCATTGTAGACTTGATGTCGGGAGATTTTGTATCACACAAGGCTTTTTTCAAAGTTATATTGTTTCCTTCTGCTTGTAGTTTAAGTTCTTGTGTATATTAAGGATTCTCTTAAAAGGTTTTTATTTGCATATGGGTTAAAAGAAAAAAAAAAAACAGGTTGAAACTGTTAATTCACTTCTGGAAATGTCTGGCAGCCAAAATTGTTTCCGTTATATCTTTAAGGAACTATTTAACCCTTAGATGTATTGCAATGACCAGTAATGATCAAAATCCACGTCTATTCTTCACCTTTGGCTTTATACCTGACAACTACAGAAGTTGAAAATTCTTCATGACAACCGTGCAACTCCAATTTATCCTGCAATTAGCAATTTTAGACCATAAACCTCTGGATTTTGGGTGTTTAGTAGAGTTGAGCGAATCAATTTGAAGGACCATGGTCCAGCATCCCCGTCCGTGGTCCATGGTCATCTCCTACCTAACGGAGTCTCCTGCCTTTTTCTAATTAGCAGGCCCGGCTTGACATTATCGTAGAAGTTGGATAAGAGGAGACAAAAGCGCAAAAATAGGATCTTATCTGTGAGGTACGGTGAACTTACAATTTAGGTTTTGCTCCCCTGGGGGGTTGTGTCAGACACAACCACTGGAAGAAAACCTTGGAAAATCAACTGCTGCAGCCCCAGTATTGAGGATACATTGTGATAGCCGGTAGGAGTGAAAAGGGTTTATATGAGTGCTTTATCTTCAAGATGTGACTTTATTCTACGCGTTTCTTCTTTATCAGGATATTTTAGAAGTGGGACTTTATATATGACATTGTGCGAGGCCTGCTAATCAGATGAGGAACCGGAGATGCCGGTAGGAAGGAGGTCTACTGTCTCATGGCCATGGACTACTGACATGGCTCTTGGACCAGAGTCGTGCTGATCAATTCACTCATCACTAGTTCTAAGCTTTCTTATTGTGTTTTTGGATCTTCAAGATTTATTGTTTTGGGTTTTTTTGTTTACAATTAAATTAATAATTAGCAGATCCCAGCAAACCATTTCCCATATGCAAGGTTTCAAACTGGACCAAAGTAAGACTTAAAGTAAGACCACTTATGGTACCTGTTAATATTACCAAAGCCCTAGTTTTGTCCCATGGGGCAGGAGGATGCAGTTCTTGTTTGCCTCATCTACAATTTCCTGATATTTGGGTCAATCTCCCATAAATATGTGACCTACACAGGTTTCTTCCACCTACTTAAAAAAGGGATGCAAGGAAACTTTAGCAAAAGGGTTCATCAAACTCTGGTCCATTGGCACGTCGAATGTCTGTGGCCTGCCGGGTCAAAGACCTGTGACCCGTCTACTATCTTCTGTATTTCCTGATGCCTCCCCATGGCCCACCAGTCCAAAGACCTGTGAACCTTCTACTAACTGCTGTATTTCCTAATGCCTCCCCATGACCTGCTGGACCAAAGACTTGTGAACCTTCTACCTGCTGTATTTCCCGATGCCTCCCCATGGCCAACCAGTCCAAAGACCTGTGAACCTTCTACTACCTGCTGTATTTCATGATGCCTCCCCATGGCCTGCTGGACCAAAGACCAACTGTCTGTAAACTGTCTAATACCTGTTGTCTTTCCTGATGCCTCTTCGCGGACCACCAAACCAAAGAGCTGTGAACCTTCTACTACCTGCTGTCTTTCCCGATGCTTCTCTGTGGCCCACCGAACCAAAGAACTGTGACCCTTCTACTACCTGCTGACTTTCCAGATGCCTCTTCATCTAGTACTTAGTTACCTCATGTCCAATTCCATGATTCTTAGTTTAATCCATCATTACACCTGTAGTACTTAGTTGCCCCATATCAAATTCCATTATTCTTGGTTTAATTCATCATTACGCCCCTAGTACTTAGTTGACCCATCTCCAATTACATGATTCTTGACTTACTCCATCATTACACCCCTAGTACTTAGTTGACCCATCTCCAAATGCATGATTTTTATTTACTCCATCATTACACCCCTAGTTCTTAGTTGCCCCATATCCAATCCCATGATTCTTGGCTAAATCCATCATTACACCTCTAGTACTTAGTTGCCCCATGTCCAATTCCAAGATTCTTGGTTTAATCCATCATTACACCCCTAGTGTCATGATTCCTCTGTGCATAGCATCTTGAAGACTAGAAGATGCTCTGCTGCATTTTCCTTAATTAAATTCCTGACAGTTACACGTTTCCTCTGTGCAGAGCATCTTGCCTTTTGAGATGCTCTGCTGCACCTTCCTGAGTAAGAGCTAGCAGCTTGATTGAGGATTCCATGTTGGCGCTGATCACTTTGGTGTTCCTCCTTACTGGTAATTGCTCAGGCTTCTTACTGAGCATGCTCGTCCAGAACTTTGCCAGTTGTATTTTCTGGTTTTGATGTTGTGCTTTTGCCTCTGCTAGTGTTTTGATTTTGTGTTCTGACCTCAGACTGTTATTTGACTCCTCTCTGCCCGCACCCTGTCCCAGTCATGACCTCCTGCCTATTGATCTTGGTCCGTTACCTGACCACGTCTCTGTTTTCTCCCTGAATCTATTAAGTGCTCTCCTGGATTTCTAACCCTCGGATATTGACCTGACTATGCCTCTGTTTACTCCTCGTGCCCTCCCGTTTCCAGAACTCACCTTTCCTGACTACTCTTCCGTCTATTCTGCCCATAAGTAGGGACTGCATCACACCTAGTACTTACTTGCCCCATATCCAATTCCATGACCCTTGGTTGCATCCCAACCCTTGTGGTACCATTGCAGGACACATGGAGAGTAACTTGCACAGATTTGCATCACACACTTAAAAAAGGAGAAGGAACCAGTCTGATCTGGGCCCCTTATCTCCAGGGGCCACATGACATATCTGTCTTTTCAGGATGTTCATGGCCCTTGGCATTATATTGCACAAGATACACAATCTCTCTGTTTTACGGCTGCACCCAGAATAACGTGTGACTGAACTAACCTTCAGGGCACGGTAGGTAAAAGCAATTAAGAGCTAACAGCTGAAATTTTATTTTCAATTACTATACATCTATAATCTAAAAGCCATTAGCAAGGTGGGGGGGGGAGACACTGGGAAAAGTGGCAGCTGCAAATATCGAATTAATGTCTCCGTATGACAGGATGGAAATGGGTTACGGCGTTAGATAACAGGGTTATGGGACATCAAAGACCGTCTCGTCGGCCAGGCTGCTCCCATTTCTGGTGCAGTGGTACCTGTCACGGGATAAATGGTTTATTGTATGTGCTGGATCTGCCCACGACTCTAATTAAGACTTTAGATCCTCCAATTATCTGGTTCTTGCATAGAAAAGTACAATGCGGCTGTTCCAGACAATACGGTGTCAGTTTGCCGGAGAGAGGGAGCTGTTGTTCTACAGTCAGCGAAACCCCGCGGTTGTATTATTACTCGTTTTGTTGATATAATTGCTCGTCTTTTGTATCCCTAAGGGTCACTTACTTCAGCTCTGGCCTGTTTAGGGTTAAACAATCCAACGCAATGGGTTAAAAATTAAATAAAAAAAAAAATCTTAAAATATTCCAAGTCTAGGTATGAGTGTATTTACCTGGACTCTACCACCGGGACAATAAAGGTTAAAGTTAACCGGTGTGTTGCACAATTGGTCAGAGACTTGGCCGCTGAATCATTGTGTTCTATCCGTCCGCCCTGATTTTGCCCGGGGCCAGCACCGTCCCCCCCTCTCGGATTGACCTACTTACCTTTTCTGAATGAGACAATCACCATCCCATAATGTGAGACGGGAAACCATAATCACAATATTATCAGATAGGGATACAATGTGTTATAAATATTGATAAAAGCGATGTTTATATTGTGAGGTTCTATGTAAACAAAAGAATTTACCTGTGACTGCAGCTAAATCTGAGCTCCCCTCCCATCCCCCATATCCTTACAGGGGGGTATCTACATTATCCTAACGGGGGATATAAGATGAGACATGGGGGGATATTTGGCAGGGTCCTCATTCTCAAAAACCTCAGCTTTATAGGGTCCCTAAATAACCCCCTGTTTTCCAGTGTGAGGAACATGCCAAGCATCTTCCCATATCTAAGCTTCCAGACCCCCTCATGAAAGCACCATGGGGGCTGTGGGAGTATTTTGGGATTAACTTAAGTATAAACAGGTAATCAGTTACCTCTGATATTCAATGTACCTTTTTGGTAAACTCAACAGTTTTGGTAACTTGGTATAGGGTATGGGAGAGTATTTTGGGGTTATCTGAAGTCACTGCAGATGATGTCACCTCTGATGTTCTCTGCCCCAATAACAAAACAATGGATCTTTCTGGGGAAACTTTTCAGATTTGGTAACATCTCCCCATATCTCAGCTTCCATAACCCTATAAACATGAAAGGGAAAATCGGAGGGTATATTGGGGCTTATCCTTCCAAACATCTCCCCATATCTCTTCTTCCAGGCCCCTATAAATGGGGAATCGGAGGGCATATTAGGGCTAAGTGAGTAATTCTTCCAAACATCTCCCCATATCTTAGCTTTCAGACTATCATGAAAGCAGCATGGGGGCTGTGGGAGTATTTTGGGGTTAACTTAAGTCAGAACAGAAAATTAGTTACCTCTGATGTTCAATGTACCTTTTTGGTAAATTCAACAGTTTTGGTAACATGGTAACTTGGTATAGGGTATGGGAGAGTATTTGGGGGTTATCTGAAGTCACTGCAGACGATGTCACCTCTGATGTTCTCTGCCCCAATAACAAAACAATGGATCTTTCTGGGAAACTCTTCAGATTTGGTAACATCTCCCCATATCTCAGCTTCCATAACCCTATAAACATGAAATGGGACATCGGAGAGCATATTAGGGCTAATCATTCCCAACATCTCCCCATATCTCTTCTTCCAGGCCCCTATAAATGGGGAATCGGAGGGTATATTGAGGCTAAGTCATTAATTCTTCCAAACATCTCCCCATATCTTAGCTTTCAGACTCCCGTCAAAGCAGCATGGTGGCTGTGGGAGTATTTTGGGGTTAACTTAAGTCACAACAGGTAATCAGTTACCTCTGATGTTCAATGTACCTTTTTGGTAAACTCAACAGTTTTGGTAACATGGTAACTTGGTATGGGGTATGGGAGAGTATTTTGGGGTTATCTGAAGTCACTGCAGATGGTGTCACCTCTGATGTTTTGTCTACCCCAATAACAAAACAATGGATCTTTCTGGGGAAACTCTTCAGATTTGGTAACATCTCCCCATATTTCAGCTTCCATAACCCTATAAACATGAAATGGGACATCGGAGGGCATATTAGGGCTAATCATTCCCAACATCTTCCCATATCTCTTCTTCCAGGCCCCTATAAATGGGGAATCGGAGGGTATATTGAGGCTAAGTGAGTAATTCTTCCAAACATCTCCCCATATCTTAGCTTTCAGACTATCATGAAAGCAGCATGGGGGCTGTGGGAGTATTTTGGGGTTAACTTAAGTCAGAACAGAAAATTAGTTACCTCTGATGTTCAATGTATCTTTTTGGTAAATTCAACAGATTTGGTAACATGGTAACTTGGTATGGGTATGGGAGAGTATTTGGGGGTTATCTGAAGTCACTGCAGATGATGTCATCTCTGATGTTCTCTGCCCCAATAACAAAACAATGGATATTTCTGGGAAACTCTTCAGATTTGGTAACATCTCCCCATATCTCAGCTTCCATAACCCTATAAACATGAAATGGGACATCGGAGGGCATATTAGGGCTAATCCTTCCCAACATCTTCCCATATCTCTTCTTCCAGGCCCCTATAAATGGGGAATCGGAGGGTATATTGAGGCTAAGTAAGTAATTTTTCCAAACATCTCCCCATATGTGAGCTTCCAGACCCCTGTGAAAGCACCATGGGGGCTTTGTGAGTATTTTGGGGTTATCTTAAGTCAGAACAGGTAATCAGTTACCTCTGAGGTTCAATGTATATTTTTGGTAAACTCAACAGATTTGGTAACATGGTAACTTGGCATGGGTATAGGAGAGTATTTGGGGGTTATCTGAAGTCACTGCAGATGGTGTCACCTCTGATGTTCTCTGCCCCAATAACAAAGCAATGGATCTTTCTGGGAAACTCTTCAGATTTGGTAACATCTCCCCATATCTCAGCTTCCATAACCCTATAAACATGAAATGGGACATTGGAGGGCATATTAGGGCTAATCATTCCCAACATCTTCCCATATCTCTTCTTCCAGGCCCCTATATACATGAAATGAGTAATCAGAGGGTTTATTGGGGCTAATCATTTCAAACATCTCCCAATATCTCTGCTTCCAGGCCCCTATAAATGGGGAATCGGAGGGCATATTGGGGCTAATCCTTTCAAAGATCTCTCCATATCTTTCCTTCCAGGCCCCTATAAATGGGGAATCGAAGGGCATATTGGGGCTATTCATTCCAAATATCTCTCCATATATCTTCTTCCAGGCCCCTACAAACATGAAATGGGGAATCGGAGGGCATATTGGGGCTAATCCTTCCAAACATCTCTCCATATCTTTCCTTCCAGGCCCCTATAAATGGGGAATTGGAAGCTCTATTGGAGATAAGTGAATAATTCTTCCAAACATCTCCCCATATCTCAGCTTCCAGACCCTTTAAATGGAGAATGGGAGGATATATGCAGGTGATCCGTTACTTATGATTTTGCTCCATGACTAAGAAAACAGCGGATCCTTTAGGGCTTTTTTACCTTTACAGCTCCCTTATTAATGGCAAACATCTCCCCCTATCTCAGCTTCCAGCCCCTATGTCCGTGTCATCAGGATATTAAAATTAGTTATTAATTAGCTTCCAAATAATGGCCCCATTTGGATTTATTAACCCTTGAAAGCTTTCATATCAGTAGGGACAAAAAATTATCAACCTGGACACCCTGGCAAACATCTCCCCCTATCTCAGCTTCCAGCCCCCTATGACCGTGGCATTAATATATTAAAGTTAGTTACTAATTATCTTCCATATAGTGGCCTATTTGGGGTTTATTAACCCTTGAAAGCTCAACCTGGAACCCCTAGCAAACATCTCCCCCTATCTCAGCTTCCAGCTCCCTATGACTATGGCTTTGGGATATTAAAATTAGTTGCTAATTATGTTCCAAATAGCGCCGCCACTTGCTCTGATTATTAACCCTTGAAAGCTTTTATTCCGGAATGGCCAACCTGAAAACCCCGAAAAACATCTTCCCCTATCTCAGCTTCCAGCCCCCTATGACCGTGGCATTAAGATATTAAAGTTAGTTACTAATTATCTTCCAAATAGTGGCCCAATTTGAGCTTATTAACCCTTGAAAGCTCTAATATCAGTAGGGACAGAAAATTGCTAACCTGGAACCCCTGGCAAACATCTCCCCCTATCTCAGCTTCCAGCCCCCTAGGACTATGGCTTTGGGATATTTACATGAGTTGCTAAATATGTTCCACATAGCGGCCCATTTGCATGTATTATTAACCCTTGAAAGCTTTTATTAAAGATTGACCATCCTGGGACCTGTGACAAACATCACCCCCTATCTCAGCTTCCAGCCCCTTATCACCATGGCATTAGATATTAAAATTAATAACTAATAGTGGCCCAATTTGGGCTTATTATTAACCCTTCAAAGGTTTTATATCAGTAGGGACAGAAATTTACCAACCTGGGACCGGTGACAAACATCTCCCCCTATCTCAGCTTCCATCCCCTTATGACCGTGGCATTAAGATATTAAAGTTAGTTACTAATTATCTTCCAAATAGTGGCCTATTAGGGGTTTATTAACCCTTGAAAGCTCAACCTGGGACCCCTGGCAAACATCTCCCCCTATCTCAGCTTCCAGCTACCTATAAACGTGGCTTTGGGATATTAAAATGAGTTGCTAATTATCTTCCACATAGCGGCTCATTTGCATGTATTATTAACCCTTGAAAGCTTTTATTAAAGATTGACCAACCTGGGACCTGTGACAAACATCTCCCCCTATCTCAGCTTCCAGCCCCCTATGACTCTGGCATTAGAAAATTAAAGTTAGTTACTAATTATCTTCCAAATAGTGGCCCAATTTGGGTTTATTAACCCTTGAAAGCTCAACCTGGAACCCCTGGAAAACATCTCCCCCTATCTCAGCTTCCAGCCCCCTATGACTGTGGCATTAGGATATTAAAGTTAGTTACTAATTATCTTCCAAATAATGGCCCCATTTGGGTTTATTAACCCTTGAAAGCTCAACCTGGAACCCCTGGCAAGCATCTCCCCCTATCTCAGCTTCCAGCTACCTATAACCGTGGCTCTGGGATATTAAAATGAGTTGCTAATTATGTTCCAAATAGCGCCGCCACTTGCTCGCGAATGTGGATTTGGGATATTAAAGTGAATGAATGGACTTATTATTATTATTATTAACCCTTCCGAAAAAGATAACAAAGCCCATATCTCAGCTTCCAGGGGGAAACCACAGTCACCAATGAAAAAAGTCGAAATTGGCCATAGAATTGGTTACTTACCATTCCTGGTTTTCAGCAGCTTTGGGGTTAAACCTGATGTCGCTGTTCACATTGAACAAGACGTCATCTTCGGTAAGGTCAGGAATGGCACTTTTATATAGGGAGTGTTGGAACAGGGCGCCCAGGCGAGAGTACCCCAGCCCCGGTTGGGGGTTCTTTATACTTCCATCTTGGATTAACTGTTTATTGTTCAAGTCTTTGCCCATTTCTTGCTGCTCCAGTTTTTTAAAAGAGTCATTCTTGTCCATTATTCCAGTGATTTTCTCCAGGGAGTGAGAGGTGAGGTTGGAGCTGGGGTCGCTGCTGAAGTCTTGGAGGATCCTCAGCGTGTGCTTGTTGGGCCAGCCGGACTCGGCGGTGTTTTTGGGTCTTTGCTTCCCCCAGTCCTCATTGAGGTTGTGGGTACAGGAGCACCCCCCATCTCCATCGCTCCTGGTCCCCCTCTTCTCCAGCTTTGGTAGTAAATCTATCATTATATGCATTGTACAAGCGATCAAGAACACCATCAATATCAACACCCTGAATTTACGAACTAAGATCATCTTCATCTTCCCTAAATTCAAATTTTTTTATTTACAAAACAAAGAAATAAAAATAATCAAAACAAAAGCTTTTTCACGGAAAAAGCAAATTATCCTCTAGAAAATAAATTCTAAAATAATAATAATAATAATCTAAATATAAATTAAAAAAAAAATGACCAGAAAATAAATTCTAAAATAATAATAATAATAATAATAATAATAATCTAGATATCAATTAAAAAAAAATGAACAGAAAATAAATTCTAAAATAATAATAATAATAATCTAGATATCAATTAAAAAAAATGGAAAAAAAATGTCAAGAGTTTCGGTGCAGCCTTATTGCAATGGGATGGATTTGGGATTTCGGAATTTTTCTTTTTTTTTTTTTTTTTCTTTTTTTTTTTTAAAGGGATGGATGAAAGATTGGAGGAGACAGCGGAATGTGGAGGAAGAAGGCGAGGAGGATATTAGTAGGGGTGAAGCATGGGTTTATGAGATGAATGGGAGAATCCGGAATGTTTGGCTCCGCTTCCCATCCTTGGAGAGATGATGATGATGGTGGTGGTGGTGGTGACCCCTTGGAAGGACCATCCGGGTCTTCAGAACCATTGGCCTAAGGGTAAGTTCTAGTAGAAAGATCCAGATCGCTTCAGGCACCAGGATCCTGAGATCTGTCACAAATCAGGTCTGTTTGATCCTGAATCCAAGAAGCCTTGGCTGTCTGTGGACATTTCTGCAACACAAGCTGGAATAATATGGCACAAAGAAGGGCGCTGCTGGGCACTCATTAGATTCCTGGGTTCATGTCAGAGGAGAAGAAGAAGAATGGAGGTGAGGAGGAGGAAGGTCTTTGGCAGGTGCAGCCGGGATCCTCGCGGAGAGCAGCAGACTGGTGGAGCAGCGCTCGGTGCAGCGGCTCAGCCTCTGTGGGTGTGTTATACCGGAGCGGCCTCTCACGTCACAGCCGCAGATTGGCCGGAGCCGCGCACACAGCGCAGGACACAGCCACCGAAAACACACGCCGCTCTGCACCGGGGGGGCCGAGATATCTGCAGCTCCACTCAGGGCAAGAAGAGGGCGGCACATCGTCAGAGGATCGAGGATCCGGCCATAGGGATCACCTCCAAGGAGGAGGCTGAGGACTGGAGGCTGCGGGGCAGGAGGGAGGCTGAGGAGAGGACTGGAGGCTGCGGGGCAGGAGGAAGGCTGAGGAAATCACTGAGGACTGGAGGCTGCGGGGCAGGAGGGAGGCTGAGAAGAGGACTGGAGGCTGCGGGGCAGGAGGAAGGCTGAGGAAATCACTGAGGACTGGAGGCTGCGGGGCAGGAGGGAGGCTGAGGAGAGGACTGGAGGCTGCGGGGCAAGAGGAAGGCTGAGGAAATCACTGAGGACTGGAGGCTGCGGGGCAGGAGGGAGGCTGAGGAGATCACTGAGGACTGGAGGCTGCGGGGCAGGAGGGAGGCTGAGGAGAGGACTGGAGGCTGCGGGGCAGGAGGAAGGCTGAGGAGAGGACTGGAGGCTGCGGGGCAGGAGGAAGGCTGAGGAGAGGACTGGAGGCTGCGGGGCAGGAGGAAGGCTGAGGAGATCACTGAGGACTGGAGGCTGCGGGGCAGGAGGGAGGCTGAGGAGATCACTGAGGACTGGAGGCTGCGGGGCAGGAGGGAGGCTGAGGAGAGGACTGGAGGCTGCGGGGCAGGAGGGAGGCTGAGGAGATCACTGAGGACTGGAAACTGCAGGGCAAGAGGGAGGCTGAGGAGATCACTGAGGACTGGAGGCTGCGGGGCAGGAGGGAGGCTGATGAGGTCACTGAGGACTGGAGGCTGCGGGGCAGGAGGGAGGCTGAGGAGATCACTGAGGACTGGAGGCTGCGGGGCAGGAGGGAGGCTGAGGAGAGGACTGGAGGCTGCGGGGCAGGAGGGAGGCTGAGGAGATCACTGAGGACTGGAAACTGCAGGGCAAGAGGGAGGCTGAGGAGATCACTGAGGACTGGAGGCTGCGGGGCAGGAGGGAGGCTGAGGAGATCACTGAGGACTGGAGGCTGCGGGGCAGGAGGGAGGCTGAGGAGATCACTGAGGACTGGAGGCTGCGGGGCAGGAGGGAGGCTGAGGAGAGGACTGGAGGCTGCGGGGCAGGAGGGAGGCTGAGGAGATCACTGAGGACTGGAAACTGCAGGGCAAGAGGGAGGCTGAGGAGATCACTGAGGACTGGAGGCTGCGGGGCAGGAGGGAGGCTGATGAGGTCACTGAGGACTGGAGGCTGCGGGGCAGGAGGGAGGCTGAGGAGATCACTGAGGACTGGAGGCTGCGGGGCAGGAGGGAGGCTGAGGAGATCACTGAGGACTGGAGGCTGCGGGGCAGGAGGGAGGCTGAGGAGATCACTGAGGACTGGAAACTGCAGGGCAAGAGGGAGGCTGAGGAGATCACTGAGGACTGGAGGCTGCGGGGCAGGAGGGAGGCTGATGAGGTCACTGAGGACTGGAGGCTGCGGGGCAGGAGGGAGGCTGAGGAGACATTACACAAAGATCTAATATCTAGCATTCTGTCTCTTACTATATATATCTGTGTCTTTATCCATCTCTTATTCTATATATCTAAAAACATATCCATCTATCTATAGATTATTCCATCTGTCTTTTATTCTAACTTTTTTCTATCTTCTATTGTATTTCTATTTCTTAATCTATTTTTC